>NC_046982.1:17947261-18122261 GCF_009769545.1 Cyclopterus lumpus | reverse complement strand
TGTGTGTGTTTGCATGTGTGTGTGTGTGCGCGTGTCAGTGAAGGGCACTCAAGATGATAAAAATGTACCTCGGAACTTCCCGTTCTAAAACCGTTTCTAATGTTGCCTTCTGCAAAAACACCGAGAACGTAACACAGATCTGTTCTTTGTGCAGTGATTGAAAATTCACGTCGTTACTTTATTACTACACACAAACCGCCATCTTTAGTATCTTTTTGCCTGAACCCGACCTATACGGCTTCGCAGCGTGATCTACGTGCCGTTGTGCATTCCTGCAAGCGTGACACAAGGCTGAAACATATTCATGAAATGTATTTTGGGTTCAGAACCGGCGACGCCTCCCCGGGGGGGAGTTTGCAGAGATATACAATGCCAACATTTTCTTCATTTTTTTTTCCTTTCCCCCTGGCGAGTGGGTTGCTTGATAGCTAACGCGATCCTCGGTGCACACAACAGCAGTTTAGGAGCCGTTTGATCACTTCCCCTCCCGCCTACGGTGTTTGTGCATCAACACGCAGCAACGGTTTCACAGGTGACACATTAAACAGGAAAACTGAGGGGGAAAAAATATGTGTGTGCTACACGATAGAATTAACCACTTAACCGCCATCTAGCAGGCCCAGTTTTTCCTATGAGAGAGAGAGAGGTCGTAGAAGGGTTAAATGAGCATGAAAATGACTGATATACCAGTATATTGTGTGCAGCAAAGTGCAGACATTCCCAACGCGTGTCCTTTTCCTTGATCCGTATCACTGTTGAACTCCCTCAGTAGACGATTGGAAAACGTGTTCATTACTGAACAAAATAAATGGCTTTTCTCCACATCTGTTTAACAGCTGGCGTCGGCCACTCTGCCGCCACCGAGCTCCCTCTGTAGAGTTTGTCACAGGGAAGGAAGAAAAAAATTTAAAAATCGGGAAATAATGCCTCTGCGGGGACGGGTCCGTTCACAAGAAAGCGGTCCGGCCCGTGCAGGTTAAAAAACGTCTCTGGAAATTTGGTCCACGTCAAACTTTGAGCCTTTGGAATCCTGGGAAACGCAGTTATCAGCACTCCCATGGCAGCAGAGTGAAGTTTGGAGGAGTAAGAGTCCATCCCCCCCTCCCCCCCCCCCCCCTCTGCAGTCAGTCACCGACTCCCTTCTGCGCACGGGAGACCGCCATTTCCCCGGTAATCACGTCTAGCACAGAATCTCCTTCTTTTCTTCTTTTTTTTATCCCGAAAACACAGGAGCGTCTCCCGGCCGACTGAGGGATCTGTGCTGCTGTCCAAACACAGATGTTTATCCCATCAACTAAACACCGATATCAGGTTTCATGGAAGGGCGAGGTGAACCGCAACAGCACAGTTGCTCATGAGCTCTGAAATGATCCAGTAGCATCCTTCAAAATGCAATGGGTTAATATTAACGTTATAAGCCACAGCAATATGCGTGTGCTTTTTTTAAATAGTCACGACATATTGATTTTAATTTATGCAACATCCTGGAATCGAACCGCACGCACCTCAAGAGATTTAGCAGTCAACTGTTACCAATAAGTGACGTTTAAATGGTTTTACTATCCTGAAAAAACAGATTGATGTCACAGTTCACTGTAATGAATAGTATTAATAAAGATTTAGACGATACAAGCCCTCAACAAGTCTATCTATAAATTGTGAGAAGAGCGAAATGTATTCTTTTGCTTTTTTAAATATTCTTTATCTGAAATATAACAGATACAAACACAAATACAAATATGACAGTCTTGGATTGGTTCCAACTGTTCTCCTCTGATCCCAAATAGGTTCAACTGTCAGGAACAATGAGCCTGCACACAGTAGAGGCATTTACAGAAACGTGTGCATTTTCTTTTTTCATGCATTATGAATCAGTAAAAAAGAAAAAATTAGGCTCCATATCAGTTTGCATCTATTTTTTAAACGACTGCATCCGCTGGTTTCGACACGCCAACTAAAACAAGGGGCACACGATGACTCGCTATCACATCCTCGGACGGGCCCTGACGACATCTGCAGGATCTTTCCCAAGAGCGACTTCGTAAAGAGAGACGCGCTGCACCCGAAGGTGTTCAGGCTTTTCCCGAAGGGAGCGTTAACGACATCTCAACAGCTACAACGTGACTAACCTCAGGCCTGACGGAAGACTTAATGGCTTTTAACACTCGTTCAAACTCCCCCTCCGCATTTCTACGTGGCTTCTCGTGACGATGAAAGGAAAGTAAGACGTGGTGATTCTCGTGACGCTGCGTGGCACGCAGACTCAAGCGTCTCTGTCTGGGACTTAATCCATATTTGCACAGAAAGTGCTTTCCACATGTCCCTCCCATATAATTACAGCGCTAAGTGTTTCAGAGGGAGGCGAGGAGGAGATCTGGGTGGTCCCCCGACTTCCTCGTCTCCCTGCAGCACGTCGACCGGAGGGAGACCTGTGATTCACCGTCATTAGCATTCCACCGCGTCAAACTCCCGGGATGTGAGCGATGAGCAGCCACCATGTCCGACGCCCAGAAATACACCGCGTGATTATAACAAGGCCGTCGGTTTGACTTTTTTAATATATCTTTTAATATCCGTCTAGGGTTATTCCTATTTTGTGTTGAAAATGCATGCACTACATGGTGTAGTTGTGCAATCCCCTTTCAGATATGTATTTACTTTTACTTTACTGACATGTTGGTGGGATTTGAAGGAGAGAGAAAAAAAGAGAGAGATTGGTCTGTGCGGTGCATGTCCGAGGTTTAAATGTGCTCTAATGCTGCGTTCACACCAAATGGGAAGCACGTTTTCACCTTGCGTTACTCGCTCCATGCATACAAATGAAATGTCATCAACACTGGCCGAAAAAAAAATACCCACTTGTGCTCGCACTGCACATGTTGTGGAAGTTCAAGATAAGTCATGAAAACAAACGCCGTTGTGTCCGGGTTCATCACGTCAACCGGAGGCGCACACACACAGCTCGGGAACTTCCCCACGCTGCGTACACTGATAGCAAGCCACGCGTCGGCTGAATTAATTAATCTGGTTTACTATCGAGGGAAGAACACAAACTCAACTGATTTTGCTGGAATTTGATATTATTAAATGAATCAGAAAGGCGCCGAAATAACGACATCACGATGCCCATTTGTAGAAAGTCTGAATTCATGCTTTGTGAGGTCTTTCCTTCCGCGAGACGACAAGCAGGCATGTTTTAAAACGCTTGTTTTCTGAATGGTGTTTGGAGCGGCAGTCTATGGTTTATACATGTACATTTAGACACATATATGCGGCTCTATCTAAAAGCCCTGGGTGCCCGAAGACGCAGCTAAAATATTGTTTTTCCTCCATTTCCGATTCAACGACGTCAGGCCGAGAGTGACATCACGCAAATGTATGCCAATTTGCGTCATTTTGCACCATTTTGCACTTCCTATGTAATTAAGTAAGCTAAGCAAGTTACAAATAACCCCTCTTCCAATAATTTGCAGGTGTGTGTCGCAGCTCTTTACACATTTAATTGCAGTCATTGAAATGATGTTGAAACTTAAACGTTTCAACCAAATGAAGCCCATCGAGACGTTTACCATCGCTCACTGGGAGGAGGGGCTGGTACATTTGTAGCTCAGCTCTGGCAGTGACACATCCAATTAATTTGCTACTTGACAAGCTCTCACACACACACACACACACACACACACACACCGTGTCAGGTTTGAGACATGTGATGGACGAGCAAGTGAAAGTTCCCCTCCTCGTCGACTCTCAGGTGATGAGAGCTCCTTCTACAGACGTCCAGCGCTGGAGATTGGAAAAAGAGGTTGCACCCCCCAAACTCCCGGCGGAGACATCCTCTCCGTGACCTTCCTCCCGTCTCTCGCCAGCAGGTCGAATAACAATACGACAAAACATTTTCTTCCTTGTCGGAATGCATGCCAAATAAATACTTCTATGCACAGTAGTTCTGCATGCCGGGTCACCGGCGGGACGGTTATTCCCTCGTTGGGTTCGTCGAGTGAGTGAAGCCGAGGCCAGTCACACAGAATTAACTCCATCTTTCTACCTCGGCTCCCGTTTCCTGTTGTGACACGTATCTGTCATCCGTGATCATTTATGGCTTGGTGCTTTGGACTGCGTTTTCTTGGACTCTTTTGCTGCCTGTCCGGTGAAGGATCTGGGGATTTAAGTCCTGCGTCACTCATTATTAAGTTGCTCTTGGCGAAGAGCGTCGGCCTAATTCCTCACATGCAGTGCACAATGTAGGCTCGGCTACCTCGCTGTAGCTTTCTGCCCAGATGCTTTAGCCTGGAGCCATATTGACTCCTGCCTGACTAGCGGTCAACATAGCCCCGGGCGCTACTCGAGCCAGCTCACGCCTGAGCCTGCAGAGAGACGGCAGTCAACAAAGTCAGGCACGCGTCTGATTGGACGAGAACCGGGCCCAAAAAACTCAGACGAGGCCCCCCCCTCCCCCCCGGGGGAGGACCCGGGAGGCCGTGTACCTCACTCGTGCTCTCAATAACCCCATCAGCTGCGGTTTCTGAATACTGATTTCATATCGATTGATTCAAATGCACAGCTGCAGCCCGAGATGACTGCGACAGTTTGGTTTTATTGCGTTATAGAACAATGCAAACGGTATATTAGGACTTCGATGTATCATATCAACATAGAAATGCCTTATATCACAATTATAACTGATTTTAAATTCTCTTCGGGTCTAGTTTTCTTTGTGTCCTCACAGAACATTACTCACCCGACTTACATGCCTGGTTGAAGCGATGACGCAATTCCTCGCTGACACCTGAGGAAACGCTTCGTAAGGTGGACGCATGCCAACACAAATGCATGTTTCTACACAGTCTCTGTAGGCGCCTCACCCACAAAAAAACATCCTCCTTTTTACAGCCAGAGTGGAGCCAGGCAGACCAGTGGATTCATTTATTTTTGGGGCATTTTTTGGTCTTTGTGAGACAAAGAGGACAGATGGCCCGGGGAAGGGAAGGGGAGAACGAGAGGGGGACGGCATGCAGCACAGGGGCCACGGATTTGGACCATACTTAAAGGGAGAATATAAAATTTGAAAAAATAAACCGTTCGTCAACTTGAAGTAAAGACGTCTCGCCCTGCTGCTCTACACTCGCGTGCTTCGCCCCGTGTTGCAGCGTGTAGCGCGAAAGCCGGCGTGTCTCGACTTGACTTGACTCCCCCCTCTGAGTGGATTCGAGGCCCAGCTGTTGACTAATAGTCCACATTCACCACTAAAGAAACAGCGTGTCACCACTCCACCGGCATCCAGAGTGTGGGTGGTGGGAGCAGGGAGGGGGGTTGGAGGTAAAGCAGGAGTTGTAGCGTTGTATTGTTTGAGTGACAGTGGGACAGCGCAGGGGGTTGGGGCGGGGGTGGGGGACGGGTGGTCCCAACCCAGAGACAATGCCTGAGAACACGTTGCCTCTCAGCTAAGCCCCCTTTGTGTGGCAGGGTGGGAAACCCCTTTACAAATAGCCATCACCAGCATGATTCATGCCTCTATCATGACTTGGGAATCTGCTCGGGGGGGGGACGGGGGGACACATCATAATGTGGTGCACTGTCAGAAGGACTAACATGTGACCATCTCAGGGGGATGTTGGAGCATGCTGCAGGGTTGCAGAGCATAAACTGGGGTTTGTGCTGCAGAAATATAATATTAGACACTTCTACAACATGAGGGTCTGTCAAGACATCTGGCAACGGGAAAAAAACTGAAATGAAGACATAATCTGACACCAGTGGGGAAATACTTGAAGTTCAACTGACATGAGACTATTATTCTTTATTTAAACTCAAAACACATGATATAGTTTAGATGCTGTCCTCATAAAGGCAAAACATTGTGACTTTTATAAAAGGTCCGTACCTATACCTACAAAAGCTATTGAACTGTAATTCATGTATGTATATTATATATACAGAGATTATTTTAATGATACAATGTGGGAAATTAAAAAAGAAATCTACAAATGATTACGATACAACCAGTCCTATGGAACTGCTCAGTATAGGCTCATACAAATTATAACTGTTACATTATAACAGAAATAACATATACAACCATGTAATGTTTACTGTTGACGATATTACATAAGATCACAGTCTTTAAATGTTTTACGACATACCTTCACTCTTGTTTTAAAGTGTTTCTATTCAAAAGCTCCATTAAACAAACTGTCCGTCCATTTTTTTTTTTTTTTAATTCTTTTTCGGTTATCATCACCTAACCAGACTAACAATGTGAAACTGAATCTGGGCTTTGGGAAGAACACACCTCCTGAAGTTGAGGCTGTTTATTCAGGAGATTAGGATTGTATTCAGCGAGGAGGGGGGGGGAACACGTCGGAGTATCTGCTTACATTCGGCCCAATTAACAACACAATGGTGCGGGGATTTGCAGAGAAACAAGTCGGCCTATTTGTCAGCATACATCTGTTAATTATTTGTGTAAATTAGGTCCCAAACAATAATTATCAACAACAATTAGGTCAGAGGAGGAGGAACTGTCATTAATTGTGTTTTAAATGCTGACGACACCAATTAGCCAAGAGATGCGTCCCCCCCCCCCCCGCTTGCCACCCAGAGAGGAGGACGAAACCCACCGCGCTTCCCCCCCAATACACAGGGGTGCCCAGTCATACTGGTTTCAGCTAGTCAGCCATTCAGCTCCAGCGCATAGAAAACGCACGGAGCTGTAATGTAATCTGACATGAGGTCATGAAATTTGTGGGCGGATCGCTCTCAGCGTGGAAAATGATACAGAGGGGACCGGCGCTGATAGTGAGCCTGTGAGAAAAAGACCGAATTTGCACTGAGAGTGCACGTGAAGTAGCATTCGGGAGGCCGCCGTGTGTTCTTGAGTAGCCAGAACGTCCCGCCAGGAGCGTCCTTGAACGCACATTTTTAGTTGCGAAGTTAAGGAACAGCCCCTTCCGATAAGACGCAGTAGGAAAATCACACAACTCAGCAACAACCGGTGCATTCATTCAAAAGTCGTTTTCCAGTACTTAGAATGTGAAAGATGTGCTCAGAACTTCGGGTCCCGTGGCCGCAGGGAATCCAGGATTCAATGAATAAAAGTTTAACAATATTTAATGGCAAAGATAACATTCATATAGCGTTCACGATCGTGGAGCTGGTAAGGGAGCGCTCTCCGCAGACGGACACCTCGCTGCTCCCAAGGCCTCTCTCTCAGCCAGGCGCAGCGTGGAGCCCGGGGCGGTCTCGAGATCCACAACCAAAAGAACTCTGACTCCAGAACAAATGCTCGGCTGTTAGTCTGGTCATGCAAATGAGTTCACACCTAAAGGTTCGTTCTATTGGCCAGTTCAAAGAATGCCGCCGTTCTGTTCGCTAAGCTAATCGATAAGCTGGCGGGGTCAAAGCTCACGCTTTCGGGCAAGGACAGGAAGTTCCCCTTCAGAATAAAACCTATTATCCTGCCTTCAGAATGAAAGCAACATCTCAGGTTTCAATCGGCATCCATTTTAACTATTGTCTAAACAATAAAACATCATTCATTCTCATGCATCATACAGTTAATCATTACATGTGTCATCAACAAACAGAATAATAAAACAGTGATCCTCCCTTATGCTATATAATACATTCCTCATAATATCCCAAATTAATTATCTTAATGTATTAATTTATATGTGCAAGTATACATAAAATCCACTACAACTCAACAAATGTAAATAACATATTCACTCTCCATTTAGCTCCGTTTTGGGCTCCACCAACTCCTGGTGGGAGAAATCAGCTCCATAATTTCTCTAAACTTCAGCCCCGTTGCCAGGACTATAAATATATATTTTTTTGTTGCATTGTACGTCTCTGCGAACTGCAGATACGGGGAATGTCAACACTTTTCTTTTAACGGTAACTCTCTCTGGCTTTCACTCGACCAGAACCTTTGCGCATTAGACGTCGTAGTTTCGATCTATCGTTAATATGAAAATATTGATAAAAGCAGCTTTGGAGCTACTTCTTGCTGCCATCATGTAAAGTTACCCAGCTTCGGCCTCTTTCTGCTTTGCTCGGCCGACACTGCGATGCCTTGCTGAAGGACATCGCAACAGCCACGCCCCCCCTTGAAGGAGGAGACAGCGTTTCCTGTCGACTTTCCACACCCAGATTTTCGCTGCCAGTCTGCAGGTTTCAAACTTTAACCTGCAACTTTTATCTTTATGAATGGCAGAATTTGTTACTAACCAATTTGATCCACGAGCACAGATGACTTGATGTTTGCATTCTTAGCAGTCGATTGCAAAGGCAGTTAACGGTCAGTTAATGCTCGTCGCTCCTGGAGAAACTTAAGACTGGGATAGCTGTAATTTCCCTGATTGCATCACTATGTATGAGTCAGTATTCTTATTGTTTCGGACTGACACACCTCTATGGTCTTGGCCCCTTTTGATGTTATCATTCATCACTGGTCAGCAACATCAACGCTTTTGTATCAAGAACACTCAAACGTCCCCCGAGCTGAATATGGATTTTTGTTATTCTCAGGTCAAAAGATCAAATATTACATGCAAATGTTGTTTATCTCAGTTTGAAATAGCCACGAGTGCTGTTGAAAACAGATCATTTGTAACTTAAACATCTCGATATAGCGTTCACTTTTCAGACAAATTCAGCCCAGTTTTAACATCTCGACATGATGAGCTGCAAATTGAGTTTGCATATGCTGTATTTAAAACAGATTACTTGTTGTATGACCTTCGTTTCTTCTTCTTTTTTTTCAGTCAAGGAACCTCCCTTTTAAGAGCTGTCTGCGCAGCTTAGCGCTGAGTGGATCCAGAGCCGCTCCGAGCCAAAACGTGGATGTTTTGAAGGTGTTTTCTTTTCAGCTTGACAGATAACAATTTTTCCAACAAAACAAAAAAAAAGAGGCAGAAAATGCGCATTTTAGGAGCAATGTATACTTTGATCCCTGCAATTAAAAGTGTTAAAAACAATGCACTGGAGATGATATACAATGCAAACAGAGAATCCATTCTTCTGTCACAATAGGGTGAAAACTGGGAGGGGGGGGGGGATCTACACAATTATACACTTATAATACGTACAGGCATATCAGTTATTGAGCTCCACTAAACCCCCCCCCCTCCCAAAAAAAAATAATTAAAACAATGGGCTAAATTGGATATCACTCTACTTTATAGATGCCGCTAATTCCACAAATTAACAAATGAGCCAAAACACGGCACGAAATACTGTGAAACCGAGTTAATTTCCATTAAATGATAAAACATTGCAGCCAATTCAGTTTTTTTTTAATTATTATTATTTTTTTTGTTATTTTTTTTTTGCGTATTCATAAATTCCGGGCACGGGCGCATGAACCTCAACCTTTGTTAATATGAATATATTGCGAGGCATTTGCATAATCCACTTCATAATCCACTGCAGCACTCGGCGGTAACAAAGATAAGGAGGGGTAGCCACTGTTTCTCCTGGGAACGCTACACAGATAAACGGAGAAAAAGAGACCCACTTTCTGCTCCTATTATGAGATAAAAAAAAAAGAGAGAGGAAGGCTTTGCAAAGTTTTCACTTTTCAATGCATTTCCCTTTTAGAGACAGATGGCGGTGGAATATCATTATTTGTATGTTTTTTTTTCTTCTTTTTTTTAATATTTAATTCACAGACACTGAAATGTACTGAATTTCCTCCGAGACGAGTTGCATGGGTTATTTATGTACCCTGCCACCGACGCGGCGTGCTGATTTTATTACCCCGCTGCTGCTTCGCCGAGACACTGAAATGTGTTTCTTGCAGGAAAATGTTTTTTTGTTCTTCTTCTTCTTCTCTTTTTTTTTTACACATAAATGGTAAAACGTGCGGCGGGAGGAATCACAGGGAGACAAATGAGCAAACGGAGAGCAAACTCCCAGCTTGTCCTGAACATCGCTAATGAGAACCCCCTTCTTTTTTTTCTTCAATATGGATGGAAAAGTGTGTGTGTGTGTGTGTGTGTGTGTGTGTGTGTGTGTGTGTGTGTGTGTGTGTGTGTGTGCGTGCGTGCGTGCGTGTGTGTGTGTGCATGACTTTGTGAGTGCATGACTGTGTGTGTGCCGTGTCTGAGAGTGAAAAGCTCTCCTAAGTCCCCCAATCTTTCCAAATTGGCCTCTGAGATGACGCCACCACACAGCTACATCCCTCCCCGCTGTGCTGCATGCATTCTTGGTGTGTGTGTGTGTGTGTGTGTGTGTGTGTGTGTATGTGTGGACAATGGCAACACTTCCTTTTTGCCCTAATAGGCAGGGAGCCCCAGCCATTGTGGCCTGATTAGGGCTCCCATTCAAGCTCTCTGGGATTTCTAATTGCGGGGGCCTTGTGCGACGAATTCCCCCCCCCCCCCTCACTTCCCACCCCGCTACACTCCCCTCACGACTACTGTAAGACTTAATGAGACACAATTACTGCCCCCTAGGAGTCCTACAGCGAGCCAATCACAAAGAGAGACAAAGACCCCCAGTGAATGGCCACTCAGCGGAAAAAGAGACAGAGAGAGGGAAGCAGGAGGGAGGGGAGCATCACAATCCCCCATTGTCCAGGAAAAGCACAGATAGAAGCCCTTTTTTGGGGAGAAATATAAATGTTTTTATTTAATGCCGGCTCATAATTAGGCCCTTGAGAGGGAAAGGGAGAGCCAAAGGAGTGGAGAGGGCGGGGGAGTTCAATAGGGAAAAAAGGCCTGTCGGTACAAAAGATGAAGAACGACATGTTAGACGTGCAAAGGATGAGGAGGAGGAGGGTGGAGATGGGGAAAGGAGAAGAGGAGAGGGGACAAATAGATACCGAGGTGAAAAACCACAGAAGCAGAAAGAAACGGAAACAAAACCAAGTTGGAAAACTTGACAGGACTTTCTTCTTTTTTTCTTTTTTTTTTTTTAGCTTTTGGCGTGGGAACCGGCCCGACACTGAAGGCACTGAAGGATGTGTGCCGGTCCGCAGCCGCCCCGCTGCGTTTCGCAGGTTTGGCGCTTCACGTTTGGCTTCAAGAGGTGAAATATTGTTCGATTTGACGAGCCAAAAAATAAAACCTGTGTGGGAAGCCGTGTAACGGGGACTACGGTGAGTTTTGGATTTGGAAAGCGCTGCAAGGAAAAGACGAAGAGAAAGGCACGAGGGCGACGTTTACTGTGTTATTCCTCGAGAATAATACAGATATTGTTTCAAGCCGTCATGTCTGGGGGATTCTGAGGCGTTCTCATGGAAAGCATGGGGGGGGGGGTTAACTGCGAAAGCTGAGCCTCTGTGTGATGCTTACAGACGAGGAATATCTGAGACAAGAGATATCACCAACCGAATAAAAGGTTGCTTCTCTTGAGAAACGCTGCTTTCTGGAAAGGAATTCAGTGTGCGGGCCGGTACAATACTCACGCAGCAGGAGAGATGGCAGGTGTGACCCGACACACACACACACACACACACACACACACAAAGGAACAAATTATAAAGATCTTTTTTTTAAAAAGGCTTTTGAAGATTTCTGAATTGATTTTCCTCAAGATGCACTCGTGGACAGAAAGCAGCGCGGAACATTCTCAGACCAAACTGGACAATGTCAAGAATTTAATCTGTTGAAATCACAGTCACACTTCTTGTTCTCGGCTAAACAAGCAGGCAACAATGTCAGCGCATGTTTGACACACACACACAGACACACACACACACACACACACACACACACACACACACACACACAGACAGACACAGAATTAATAGTTGAAGAAGTTAAATAGTCCATGGAAGAAATTCATTCATTGTTTATGTTCAGTCGCGGATGGAGACACCAAAAAAAAAAAGTTGTCTGTAAATGCAGCATAAGAGTATAAGAGCAATGGATGCATCAGATTTCATATGATATTATCTTGATTGTTTTTCTTTAACAGCCAGCGTATGATGTGCTTCAAAACACCTGCTCCTGTGTGTGTGCGTGTGTGTGTGTGTGTGTGTGTGTGTGTGTGTGTGTGTGTGTGTTCGCCCACACACAGTCACCCCCTGCAGAGAGCGGCACATTGCCACGCACGCATAAGGATTGTTATTCACTCAAAAAAATGTACAAGCATTACGAGGGGGAACAAAATGACAAATAAGAATAAATAAGTTCAACGTAATTGTGTTACGGTCTACGAACTTAGGACGAACAACACGATGGAGGCTCTCCTGATGCATCTTCCAACTGCAGAATATGTACGCTGTCGGTGAGTCTAAGGTGTATTAAGGGGACCTTAGTGGTGCAGATGAACCGGCTGCTGAGGACACCCCTCTGGCTGTGGTATAATGGTCCAGGCCAGTCTAGTTGGACAGGTGTGCTGCCGCAGCTCCAGTCTTTCAACTGACAGGAAAGCTGTTAGCACTTTTATTACCTCAACCAAACACTTCTAAATTGCGTGCACTCAATAAAGATATGAAGTGGGCTAAAAAAAATAATTGTGTTTAGTTTTTTTAGAGGTGTTTACTGAACAGAACTAGAACAAATCGTCTTCACTTGGGCCTATTTGATGCGTCGGGCCTGAAGAAGTGAGCACACCGGTCACTTTCAGGTGGAGGTCACAGCAGCCGTCCGATAGGTTGCAACCAGTCACATGTTCACGTCACTGTCGGGTCTGAATTAAAAAGTAACGGGCGTCTCTGATGCACAAAATCAGTTTGATAACCTGGAACACCAGTGTTGCAGTCGAGACCCCCTAAACCGGGACCAGGTCTAGACCGAGATCGCGGCACGGCGAGTCCCACACCGCTTGACACGCTTCAGATAAAATGCAAACTCCATAAATTAATTTTAAAAAATCTAAATCCACGTTCCTGTAAACTCCCAGAAGAAAAGAGAAATCTTCTGCCGTCACCTCTTTTATAAATCCTGTATTTGTGTGTATGTATAAATGTATTGTGATCAAATCTAAAAGGCATTGCAGAGTGAATGTTCCTTCCTTGTTTTCTATGATCATACACATACAAAAGAAAAAGCTGAAATTGACTCTATTCAGCGCTCCTTTCCCATGTTTTGTGAGTCAAGTTATTGGTTGCATTTAAATACGAACATGAATCACAGTAATGACGACAAATAAATCAGACAAAGCGCAGGCAATTTAAATTGAATCGAGACCTTAAAAAAACAAACAGATAAATAAAAGCATTCAGATCAAGCTTTTCTGATCGGATCAGTCCTTATAAAATATTTTCCCCTCAAGGTTAAAGAAGTCATTTGTGACAAATGCACGGCTGGATTAATATGCAGGGAAAGGCTTTTACACTCAAATGGGAATAAAACGAGAATCCCAGTTTAACGTCCTGTCACAGCACTTCTTGTTCCAACTTTAATTCCTTTGTTTCAGGAAAGACAATCCTGGATGCACTGAATGCGTCTGAAAAAGGAACCTTTAGATTTTAATTTACTTTAGTTGTAAAAAAAAAAACAACAACAAAAAAGTCACCCTTGTTTTTATGTCATCAGTACATCCCATAATCAGCAAAGGACACCAGGGAGTCATGGGGAGGCACGGCTCATTTCACTAAATGGGTATTTCCTGGATTCCTCTTCCCTCTCTTCGCTTCCTAACGTCTTAGGACGGAGGAGCTAAGACGTGAGGAAGAGAAAGTAGAGGAAGCGGGTCGTTTAAAACTAACTGGACGCACGTTTCTTTTTTGCTGAATTCAAACTCCAACCTACAAACACACACACACACGCACACACACTCGCGCACACGCACACACACCGTCTTGGCCCCATGTTCCTTTCAGTGTGTGCAGCCTCTCGGCTACTGACTGGACCCCCTTTGTTCCTCGGTGACCCTCTTAAGCGCAGGTTGAAGCCTGCAGCCATTCCACTTTGGATTTAGACCCTATCGCGTGTCGCACGGCTAAGTCGACCAGGACTGGGCCTCTTCGCTCAAGACACACACGGCAACAAGTGGCCAGCTGCCCGAGAGGAGAAGGCTGCGTCAACTAAATATTTTAACAAGTCCTTTTTCTGTACTGTGACAATGACTTGTCCTGAGTAATGCCACCACAATAGTCCGACTCGTGAATACATCGTTTCAAAAGAACAACTGGGAGTTAATTAATATGTACACAATCGTATCGTAAAGCTGCTAATACTTTGCTTCCTAGTTTTTCTTCCAGCAACTGTAACGACTGGCTATTAATTCTAGAGATGGATGTCTGCAACTAACTGGCCAGAATTTTAATATGTAGGCAACAATTTGGCGCTACATGATCTGAAGTTGTCTCAAACGTCACAAGGCCTGGAGGAGAAACCGTGCACTACTTGAGATTTTGGTTGTTTTCATTGCTTTAAACCAGCCTGGGCTCACTAAATGGCACATGAATGACAAATCATTTATAAGTAAATGAGCGTTCAATAACAACGCCATTCTTACTTCTTCTTGCATTTGACCCCTTTTTAGTCTGTACGGACTGCAATGTGCTACATATAATTAATTATTAAATATATATATATGTATACGATGTCCCATGATGTTAGCACTCATTCGGCAATAATACAAATTAAAAAAACGCAGCAAGGCTTCAACAAAAGGTTGAGCGATGGTTATTTTCCTTTACTGGGACTTCATTTCAACACTTTTTGCAAGTTTTACCAAATTTCGACTGGAAGAGTTGGACGTGCCGACATTGTATTCTTACATTTATTTATTAAGTTTAGAAAATCATGTCCTGATGGTGTGTATTTATTTATTTATGTGTAATATATGGCATTAATGCTGTTTTTAAGCCCAACAGTTCTAGAATGACGCACATGGCGAGAATAATCAGTTTAACCAAATCAACACAGTACTTTCAAAAATAATTAAATGGATCGTATTAGTGCAAAAAAAAATGTAAAAATCTTGCCTCACTAAACATGTCAGAAATATGCTGCTCAGGTGTCGAGATGACGCCACAAAGACGCAACACCACTCTCGCTTTAAGTTTATTTGCACTGGAAACAAGTGAACTCCCCCTCATTGACATCTTTTTTTATTTAAGAGTGCGTATCAAAGACCTGTTGAGATGAGTTTATTTCTGGAGTCTGCCTTCATATGACTGTCAGCCTGTTGCTGCGTGAACAACAGCGTCTGACACGCACAAAGTGGAATGCGCCTCTGTCAGTTTCAAGTGGCTCTCTGTTGGTTTCATCAGCTTAATCAGGTCCAACCGTGACTTAGATTGACAGGTCATGTGTCGAAAGGGGATGTTTCACAAAGCAGCACATATTTCCTGGAGTTGCTTTTCAACCTACCCTTATTAATCCTGGGAAAGAAGAAGAAAAAAAAAAAAGTCCCTTGTGTTTTTTCTTCTTCTTTTTCTTCATTGCCCTGATTTCCCCTCATTCAGATCTACATATTCATACCGAGGAGCAGCGCAGAGCCGCTATAAAGCTGTCAAAAGCAAGAAGGGAAAGAAACAAAATCCTATTTATCGACATTATTTTCACCTTCAGTTAAATGCCTGACGTGTGCTCTTATTAACTGTGTGGAAGGTTCTAAATGTATTGAATTAAACCAGACTTTAGTTGTGTTTTGTGATTTATCTTGTAAATGTAACCTTTCCTGAAAGAAACATAGAACTCAAACGGAAACAATATTGTCAGAAAGATGATGATAATAACTGATAACAAAGTGAAAATGCGTAAAGTGGAGTGAGAGTGCGAGTGTTCGAGGCTGCTGCTGCTTCTCCACTCGCGTATTCTGATTCAAACTGTAGTGAGCTTCTAACACCTGCTTCCATATTAAACCCTCAGGCCTGAGTTCAGCTGCAATAAAAAGACAGTGCACACATCTTTGGACAGTAAATTGTTGGAAAATAGATGCTCAATGAAAGTTTTATAGGTGTGAAGATGCACCTCAAATGCTATCTTGCAATTTGTGCTTCTCTGCTGTTAAACCCTCCATATAACTCACTTACGGTATATCTTCATCTCTGTTACTGAGCGCTCACGTTCTGCACTTCCTGCAGACCACCTGTCAATCAAGCGGTGCGGGCGGCAGTGTGCTTCAGATCGTCTGTTCTTGAAGTTTTTCTTCTCTTCTTGTGTTATCATCGATAACCACTCTTTTCTCAGCATAAAAGTGTAACTCATAAACAACATGGATTGCTCTCTTTTTCTCACGGTGTACAAGAGTGCTATTATCATCTGCTTCTCACCTCCAGTAAGTCCAGTGCATCGTAAACGGACGTAAGAAAACATTAACAGGTCGGCCTGATACTTGATTACGAGGCGGTAATCATTATCTGGAAGAAGAGATATTCAGAGGCTCTCAGGTTGTCATGGTGAAGGCATTGGCGAATTGTGAGACAATGGGCCCCGCCCCCTCTCCGAGAAGCAATACAAACAGACTTTCTACTTGTTTAGCCTAATCGTGTTGTTTGTTTATGTCTCTTTGTGGTTATAACGTATCTCTCTGTGCCCTATTTCTCATACGTGGCTCAACTAAGTCGATCAAATGTCCTATTAGCCAGCAAAAATTAACACGATGATTGACATCAGGCTATCCCGGTTTCTCAAAGGCTGATCCGCGCTCAAACCATCTGGTTAATTTGAGCCAGATGTCAGTTCACAGGATAGTTGCGCGTGCCCGTCCGACTTCAAAAGGTTGAAGCGTCGATCACAGAAAACATGATTTACTAACAGCACAAAGGCAAATAAACTCAAAGGAAGAGCCTCTTTTTTCTCCGACTGAGGAGCAGGAGATGATCATGAACGTATATGAGGAATTCCAGACCATAATCATGGCCAAATCTAATCAATTCAGCGCTGGAGAGGGGGCGTGGCTTATCTCCATGGAAAGATTTAGAACTTCCGCCATCCACCATGGAAGAAATAACCACTATTTCTGCTTTATACTTTATAAACGTCGGAACATCTAATGCCTTCGTGTTTGGGTTCATAACATTAATATCATATATATATATATATATATTTATATTTATACATAACATCAGCCGTAGGCTCACACAGCTCGGTGACTTTCACCGACTACGTCTCGATAACTGGATGAAAATCCTCTTTATTCGCATCCATTTCGTCTTTGCATTGACTTTCATGGAATCTACTCGCAACGCTTTTGGTGTGAACGCATACGTGTTTTTTGTAGTCACTTTGTGTCTCCTTGTAGTCATTTGAGTCTTTTTGAAGTTGATTTCTGTCTCTTTGTTGTCGTTTAAATAGTTGTTTCTTTTTGCAGCAGTTTCGCATATCTTTGTAACTGCGTTGGTCTTTTTGTGTCTCTATTTAATAATAACAATACTACAAATAAAAATAATGACGTTATTCATATTGCACCTCGAAAAGGGTTTACAAAGTGCTTTGGCCTCCTGTTGTTTAATTGCCTTATATCCTGCTTTGCTCTGTCTGTCAAACAATGAGGCCAAACTAAACACACATAAAACGGTAACATTGAGAAAACAATACAAAATAATATCAATACAATGCAAACATAAAGATAAGACAATAAAAACAATAAAAAGAGAACATACATCACAATATGTAATCGTTTTATGTCTCCTCGAGTGTCATTTGGGCCACGAGGCTTTAGCCTGGTGGGGCTTTTCAGTAATTCAATTGAATTATGAATTATGAATGAATTATGTTATTCTAGTGATCAGTTTCTATGTTTTTACATGGTGTAAACTGATTGATCCCGTGCAGCCGAACCTCCACGCAAACCCTGTGATGCGTCTTCAAAAATCTGACGTTATCAATTTTTTTTTAAATAAATAAGAGTGCGTTTAATAACTTCTCGCTCAGCTTCATGGGGATTCGGAAGTTTTGATCTGACAGCAGCAGAAAAGAAGAGAAGTCTGAGGATGAATCCTCTCCCTTCGACTGAGAGTGAAGTCCTTTAAACAGACGGCTGCAGGAGGCCTCTGAAATGTTACTGACACACGTCACTCACTGACACATGTCACTCACTGTCACTTTGGGCTCACTAAGTAAACACTTGAGATTGGATTCTACGATATAAAAGCCAACGCAAAGGAAACAATCTCCCGATTTAAAGTCTGAAACAGTTCTCTCTGTTAATCATTATCCAGCCTTTTAAATCTTTAAGTCCCAGAGAGCAGGTCAGCCATTAGCTCCACGGAGAGTCTCGCATGTTCAACCAGAGTAAAACATTTACCAGTCTTCCCAAGTGTTTCCTGCAATCCAAGCAGTCCAGACACTTTATTATGTGCCATTGACACTCTTTTTTTTTGCAGCTCAATCAGAAAGATAAGACGGATAATATTTAAAACCTGTGGAATTTTTATTACGCTGTGTTGCTAGTTCTTTTATGAGGTGTTTTTCTATTATTATTTTTATATCCTTCGACATTGTTCAGGGTTTAGCTCATATATAAGCCGTTTCGTATAAAAAGCGACTGCTTTGCATAAAGAAGGTAATTATAAAAGCAAAACAAATTTTAAAAAATCATAATAATAACAATATTTGTGCTTGGCAGATAAGATATATTCACATCTGATTGACTTTCGGGATATAAATATTCCCTCGTAAATGTGAGTTTATTGTAGTTTACGCCTTCAGACGCATGTTTCTGCCGGTTCAGTCAGATGTTTAACACGTCGCTTATTTAAACCACTTTGCACAAATATGTTCATGTTAAAGTCAGTGAATGTTACATTAAGTATTTTTAATTTGTGTTCTGCTGGATAGTCTGCTGTCATTTACTGGATGAAAAACCCTCACATTAGGTAAAGTGCTCCACATTGTAAACATGCTGGATTTATTTTTATCACACGAGATTCAAACTGCTTTGAGCCAATACTCGCTTGTTGAAATCTTTTACGGTACAAAGGTCATAAGAATAAAGTGCCTGTTCACCCTTTAATACTGGTTCAAAGGTCGTCCCATGCTACGCTTTGCCATATAGTCTTGATGCTAGTCTTGTTTACTCAACGCTGGCTACATTGTGGCTGCTAGCTGTTGCGTAAGGCAAGATAAAAGGAGAAGGGGTTCATTGTTTGTATTGTCCATGTATGAGTACTTTTTGGAGAGCTCATATATCATTTAGGTTATGAGGCACACAGTTGTGTTGTGTTTGTAATTCCTTAAAGTAAGGTGCGAGATAACAAAATGTTTCTCAGTAATAAGGGAACAAAACGAATGATTCAGGGGCCTGATTTCCTTTCTCACATAACTTTCCCATCCTCTTCATCCCCTTCTTCTGCATCTCCTTCACCCCCTCAGTTGTTCACCTTTCTCCCTCCTCCAGCTCTCCCTGTCGCCCTCCCCTCCCCTCCCCTCCCCTCCTGCCTCTCCCTGTCCCCCTCCTTCCCTTTGGCTGAAGCTAAATGTCTTGTGTGAGATAACATCGCAGTAGGAAATTCCGCTTGTGTTGCCAGACTGCTCAGTTTTCTCCCCAGGGCTGGCAACAATGTGCGTCCTTCATAAGTGCCTCCGCAGCGCTCAGGATCTCCACTCATCCCCAGTGAGCCCGGTCAGAAAGACCCGCCGGCGAAACCCAACGCCGGCGGTCCGAGCTCCACGCCGGAGCCCCGGCAGCTAGCCAGTGGGATTACTACAAAGCCACTGAAACGTCCACCCTGCAATCTTACATTCATACTTACAAGACCCGCAATAATGTGGAGCGACCGAGAGACCGTAAGCACGAACGTCTCAAAGATTAGTCGTGAACTCCAAATAAAAGTATCTTCGCAACATAAAAGGTGTCGTTTTGATTCTGTTCTTTTAAGGGAATACTTCCTCGCCTGTCAACCTGACAGCGGCTGCATCACTTCAGCAAATCCCTGCACCTGGCCGAGAAATATTATAACCGTCTGTAATGCTGCAACCTGTTGTTTTTACACTAAATAATCTAGATCAAATGCATGTAATTAAAAGGGATTCGTAGATGTACCGTTCAGGCGGCAACCTCTGGTCCTGAAAAGTCTTTTTCAATACAGCATGATGTTTATTGAGTAAATGATGGTCCCATCTGGATTAAATAAATCATAAGTGTGCTTTAGGGCGGGGCTCCTTGTGATTGACAAGTTGCTCCCACAGCGTTGTCTGGTCTTGGAGTTGTCAAGCTTGACTTCAACACCTTGGTCCACAAACCAGTCTTCTCCTGTAACGTTCAGCAATCAGTCACATCTTATGTCGAACTATTCCTCCGATAATGTTCTGCAGTAGTCGACAATTACATGGTCAAGAAGTAAGAGGTGTAAAGCAGAGCTGTGCAGCACATGCAGCCACATATTAAGCTCTTTGATTAGAAATGCTGTACCAAAATCCTTTTTTGGGGAGTTATAATTGTCTTTCCTCTTTTATTTTTTCAATGAAAAAAAGTCTTGGAGTCTTTAAATTTCAAAACTAAGTCTATAAAACCAGATGTTTGATAATGCAGTTGCTGAGTGTTGTGCCATTTAAGCCTCAGGGGACATCGACACATCCACTCCAAATATGCATCGATAGTCATCCTCCTCTTGCCTAAGGGGTCCCCATTCGTCTGGTCAAGACTTGAGGAGAACGACTCGTAGTCTGGAAACACTACAATTGACAATGCATCATAAAAAACAGATACGTTCTTGTCAAGCTTCTGCCTTTTTAAAGAAAAAAGGTATAAAAAGTTTTAAAAAGTCGGAGTGGTTGAAAAAAAAGATTGAACCACTTGCCTGGAGAAGTGAAATCCTTTTATATTTATATTGTACGACACACTTGAAAACGACCGCCCGCAGCGTTTCTGTCAAAATGCACAGAAACCGAGACATTTTGATCATCGGTGCCTTCAATTGCGTTTTCAGAGGCCGACGCCAAAGCAGATTCCTCTCTTCCTCCCCGGCTCACCATAAGAAACATACGCTGCAGCGGGTCAGTTCACCTTCCAGGTGGCTCCTATGGCGTCGTCCGTGAAGGGCCAAGGGAGGGCCTACATCATTTTAATGGCTCGTGTCAAACAGTATTCATCTGTTTCCTGCAATGTAAACAGTGATTTTAAATCCCTGTCGTCTTTAAATAGCCCCCCCCAAAAAACCGTGGAGCGCCACAACACCCAGCGTCTCCATCGTAACTAAACAGTTACCTTCGGCTTGGCCGAGATTAGTGGGTGGTTGTCTGGGCAGGGCGAGATGTTTGCGCGCCGTGCGGTATAAAAAAAAAAGCTTTATGTATTTAGGCGTGTGTCTCTAAATTTGGAGCGCCTGTGCCATAAGCGCTCGAGGCTCTTTGGCAGAAAGGGAAGGAGTGTCTCGCCGTGTCAACGTCTGTGACCTCTTTGGACTGGAGTTCAGGGGCCCGAATTCTGTTCTTTCACACGGCGGAAACAAAAAAAATGTCCGCCAACAAAGCAGCAGAACCTTTTGGAGAAAAACAAACTGAGACATCAAGCTCCTCCCCCTCCCCCCTCCACTTGGAACAGAGCCACCGGCAGTGTGCTACAGGTGATTACTAGGGATGAACCCCCCCCTGACAATGTCTATACTCTTCTCGACAGCTCATTTATTTTATTTAATCAACCTCTCCTACAAATGCCCTTCCCATACATCAACTGCTACTTCAACTATGTTTTCAGGGAACATGTTTTCTCCCACATTACATTTGTATTTGACATAACACAAATGTGTTTCATCAAGTTTAGAGTCCGTGTTAAACGTTCACCCCGGACGCCAGTGTGTGTGTCCCGTGTTAAAACCAAAAGCAGGATAGGATCACTTGTTTTAACCCAAAACATACTAAACTTTTATTTATTTTTTTATTCTAAACAAATGATTTACATAAAATGTAGAGATGTCGATGTGAAGCATAGTTTTGGTTCAAAACGTCGGTATTTTGCAGAAACGTCTAGCCAAATCATACCGTTCCACACATTCCAATCAATCAATTTGTGTTGGCAAAGTCTTAATTTTAATGTCGTGGTTTAAAGCAGGCCCTGAACATGGCAGAGTTGGGACTGTAAACGGGGTGGGGGGGGGGGACTACCGCCCTCATTTGCAGACTAAATGCCATTAGTCAGCCATACAGATTGACATTTTTACAGGTGTCTGAACCTTCGCAGCCGTCTCTCCTCCGCTTGGTTAGCCTTTGACAGCGCTATCTGGAAAATGAGGGCTCTTGCAGCTGCAATCCATGTCAACCGCCGCGCTAAACGCACCTGTTGTCAGACTTATTTGAGGTGAGATAAGGTTAATTACGCTCTGGTGCGCGCTTTATCATCACTGAGTGACACAGCTGGAGTTTGTACAGGGGCTGCACTTCTAGCGCTTCAGGAATGCCATTCAGTAGGCGTAGAGATAACTGAATTGTTATAAAAAAAAAAAAAATGCATGCTTGTGATATAATAATTCACTGGGAGACAGAAGCATCTACAGATTAGATGTAGAATAAATGTATAGAAGTAACTATTTGTTAATATTTTTGCATGTTGAGATGATGCAACAAAAGTTAAGAACATATATAATTTGCTTGTTGTAGCATCAGTGTTATAATTAAGGAGACATTTAAGTAGTTTAAGGATAACATAGTTGTGTTTGTTTAGACGAATAGAAGTAAGAGCAGACGTGGAAAGTATTAAGTCCTCTAATAAAGTGCAATCTAAAGGAAGTGTTTTGTGAATATGTTTCTTTTTCTTGCAAGATTTTGCACTCACTCATGCATTTTAGTCGCGTGTGAATTCAGTGTGACGAACGTCATCTTTAAACTGGTAAAAAAAAAAAATATTACACCCTTTGTGGACCTTCTCGTTATTATACCACGAAACATTCACACCACGTAACTTTCAATAGCGGTCGCTCGATATACCTCGCATCATCATTCACCGTCTCCGGAGTTTTGAAGAAACATAAAAATGCTAAAAGAAAAATAATATTATATATTATACTTTTTTCATTTTCAAAGAAAGTTTTTTTTTTTTCCGACTTCATTTGTGAAAGATAAAAGCACACAAACAATCTAAATCATCCAGAATGAATATCGAACACTTCATACCAACACCCATCAAAAGTGTTGGTAGTTCATTATTGTTCCAAACAACATATACTGAATTATGTGTGATGCCACTGAAGCTTAGAAAATCAAACTGATTATTTTCTTGTGTATGCCTAACTGCCTGTCTGTCACTTATTTAACCCCTCCGTCTCTGTTCCTCTTCTTCCTCACACCCAACTTTTTATCTTTAGACCTCCCTTCGACCTTCCCCCCCCTCTCCTCCCCTCCCTTCACTCCCACGTCGACCCACATTCACCCCAATAATTCACGCCTGTCTGTTTGAGGGATGTCGGGCTCAGTTTACTGGGAGCCTGTAGATGTGTGTGCGCGTATTGGACTGAAGGATTTGGGTTGACAATGGGCGTGGGCGGGGTCGACTGGGCGGGTGGATGCCGCTGCGTCGTCCGGGTCAAGGTCGCCTCGTCACCTTCGTGTGGAATGTGTCGATCCTCCAGGTACACACACACGTGCACGTACGCACACTGCCTTCATGAAGAAAGCAGCCGACGCCCTTCGCACATTTTTGAAAGTGGAATGGGAGAAATTCGCAAAAAAAATCTTATATGTTGTCGCTGATGCGCACACAGGCCGCTCTCACACTTACGAAGAGTAATACACTGGGCTTTGCATATATCCCACAAAATACATTTGTATGTATTGCAACACGGGGAAAAATTTATCGTTTGGATTAAAAAAAACTTTTGGAAGTGATGTTCCAATACAATGATTTCCACTTCCTTTGTTTATTTAACCCCAAAAATGTACTTGTTTGTCGTATGACTTGTGTACTTACGCAAACCCAGACCAAATTCGTATTCCTAAACCTCCTCAAGTAGTTTTTTGTTTCCTCAGCCCTCACCGAGAAGCTTCCTGTGAAGACGGAAGTTTATTTTGAAAAGGCTATATTCACGTAACAAGCGTAAATTCATCTGTGTTTCTGGATGTTTGTGGGAGAACGCACCAAAAAATGAGGACTACCGGTACATTTGTACGAGATCATACAAACCATTGCATGAGGAAACATTGCTCGGGTGTGCATGTAATTAATTACATTTTCAGTGCATTTAAAAAAAGAAATACACCTTTATATCTACATTATTTAATGCTGTGCATATTTCCACCCTTTGTACAGGAACAACAAGCATATATTCCACAAGATCAAATACAAACAATCACACACACAGGTCTTTAAATTGTCAATTATCTTAAATGTGCATGCACACACACACACACACACACACTTACACAGTCTGAGTAAATGTGGGAGAAGCTGTTACTTAAGGGGCTAACATGCAGGGTAAATATTAGCACACAGAGAGAGAGAGAGAGAGGATGACTGTTTACCCTCTCTGCAGATGTGTGTATTTGTGTGTGGGATGGCTTTCTGAGTGTGTGTGTGTGTGTGTGTGTGTGTGTGTGTGTGTGTGTGTGTGTGTGTGTGTGTGTGTGTGTGTGTGTGTGTGCGACTCAGTGTTTATTAACCTGCCTGTACAAATATGTATGTTAGTCTGATTTTGTACCAAATGAGTGAAACGAGGCCACTTAAACCCTCGAGGAAATAAGTCAAGCCCTCCGACTCACGCGCTGCGTGCGTGTTATTTTAAGCCCAAATTACACATCATCTGATATCCGTTCTAAATGGCTTTTCCAGCTCCACCGCTCCGAGTACTCTGAGGTAGAAGGACGGCAGTAAAAAGGGGCCAACAGGTTTACCAGCGGTACAAAGAAAAGACAAGGCCAGCTCCACTAAGAGGGAGGGAAACCTGCCAAATCCCCAATTCCCTGAGAAGGAGAGGACAAGGGCCATGCTAGGCTACTCATCTCTTCTTCAAACATTTACACTCACGGCTCCAGTGCTTCAGGGAAGTTGATCTCCATTTGATGAAGTGGTGGACGGTGGATGTTTTCAAGGCATCCGGTGTAAATGTAACAAAGAGGTGTACAGATGAACCTTCATGGCTTTGAGGTACATCTCTAACTCAAGAAAACTGCATTTTCAATTCCATTTAGTTTCAAGCAACAAGGGTTAGGGTTAGTAAAACATCATGTTTTGGGTTCAAATAGGTTTTACAGTGGGACTAGGGTGGTCTAGGGTTTGAGCCGATGATTTCATCTCGACACAGACTTTGATTAAACGTATTTGTGATACGTTAAATGTAAGCATAATTCCCTATGAACATAATTGCCAATGCAGAGACCGAGCTCTTTGAAGATGTAGCGCAACATAATAAAATCATTGCTTTTCAGGAATGTTATCAGAACTGGAACGGTCTTGTCTAACTGTCAGAAAGACAATTGTTTTAAACATTTACAAATGTATCAGTTCATAAAAGTTAAGAATGTGATATCTGTGTGTGAGAGAGAGAGAGAGAGAGAGGGATGAAATTGTCAAATAAATATTCAAAAACACAAACTTAACAGTTCCTTTTTTTGTTCTTCTTCAGCAGACAGACAATGTGAACATAAAGCCAAATATTTGCTTCAAAAGGAGAGAGAATATTAATTATAATCTACAAAAGATAAGTTGGTGAAAAGCCACCTTCAGCCTAAAGGTCCCCTGTTGACCTCCGACAGAGTAGTTTGAACAAAATATCCAAGGAAAAGCTAGAACACGACTTCCTATTAATTTGACAGACGAAAAGTAGCTCATGAAAATATTGAATTTCTACGTTGTAAAAGACATGTTGTTAATTCAACTCTCACTTGGGTGTAATCGCATGCCGCTCCATCCTAAACAGAGGCCATTTGTTTTAAACGACCTATGACACACAGGGCACAGCAGTCAGACGCAGAGAGGTGCAGCGCGTCACCTCTGTTTGCCACAGCTCGCTCCGGAAAGACCGAACACTAATGGAACACTGATGGCTTTCAACATGGCCGCACGTTTCCCACCCCGTCACCGTCATCCTACCCTCGCCGCGGCCTCGATGGACAAGCCTCCCTCTGAGGCCAGCGCGACCTCGTAAAAAAAAAACACGGCCGGCGACTGGAGAGTTAACCCGAGCTCCGAGGCCGTCGTCACGGCTCCTAATGAATCCTCGGGTCTGTGCAGAACCAGAGCGACGGCGGCGTCTACCATGGAGAAGACGTCACTGACCCCCCCTCTCCCGAAGAAAGAGTGTAATTATAAACACGCCATTGCTGTTTTCCAGTGGGGCAGCAATTAAAGAACAGGCATCCTGTCGCTCCGGGGTCTTAATGACGCCGGAGGAACAAGTGGCAATTTAGAGGGGGCTCGCTGTGACACCCTCAATGCAGGGCTGTCACCCTCCGAATGTGAACTACAGTACGGAGGGATCGGGCAGGGTGTAAGAGACAAATGGTCAGATTTTGTCAGCTGGTTTCAGCCCACGAGAAAAGAAAACCCTTTAATTATGATAACTTGCCATAGAGCTACCTTTCCTTTCTATTAAGGACCTTTTCACAACATTATCGGCCTTTTTTTGTGTTAAATCATTAACTCTCCCTCTGACTTTATTAATTAGGTTGTAAAGGAGCAGTATTTTACTTTAGGATCAAATAAATAATTGAGTTGGAAAAACTGGAGACTTTAAGTTGAGTTGCCTTCATTTTAAGTTGGAGTAATGCAAACCATTGATTTGAAAACGATCAAATTATTACATACATTTGACTTAAAGCATTTGTGTTAATCTAACTTGTTAACTTAATTTGAGAAAACTTAATTCATTTGTGTGTTACCAATTGAAGTAATTCAATTAAGTTGGTCCAACTGTTGGCTTTTTACAGTGTTTGATGGTGTCCCACTGCCAAACAACCAGCGGTATCTATAGCCATGCAGATGCTTTTGATTAGACCTTCAGTATTGATATTCTGCCACCACCTCGACACAATGGTGGTGAAAGCAATTTGTCTCTATCAATAGTTTCCAGAAACATCTCTATGATAATATTTAGCAATTTCCACGGCCTTCAGATTTGTTACAGGCACCTGAAAGAATAAAAGGGAAATTTAATAATGGGGTTGAATTCTCCTGGAGCAACGCGTTGAGTTAATAACCTGATCTAGGAGGAAGAGTTGAAGGCAGAAATTAACCTCACTGGATGGCTATAACAACTTATTTTATACTTTTATCTGCACACTTTAGAAAAGTCAGGACAACTGATGTTTGCGTGACAGAATATATATATATATATATATATATATATATATATATATATATATATATATATATATACTTATATTCCTTTAATTATATATATAATATAATGGCCTTGAACATGTTTGTTGGGGCCCTTTGGCCTCCAGGATACATTTTTCATTTAGTAACAAAAGTGTCAGGCCTTATATTACCTTCCTTTTGTCTTATCTCCTGACTTTTTTTCACTGGACTTCAGCCAACATAGTGTTCTCTTCCCCTACTTTGGTCATATGTTAAAATGAACCAGAGAGATTATCTCTCCCTTCAACAAATATTTGTGCCACTGGATGTTCGTGTTAGTTCTGGGGGATCTTCAGAACATATAAGCCTATTTTATATTTTAGACCTCTTATAGCTCTTATCTAACGGTTTAGAGTCTGTCTGTGTGTGCGTGTGCGTGTGTGTGTGTGTGTGTGTGTGTGTGTGTGTGTGTGTGTGTGTTTGGTCTCAGGAGGTTGGTTAACAGACCTGGCTGTCATGATCCAACCCAGCAGTACAGACTGATTGGATGGGAGGGTTTTGTGTCACTGTTTGCTCTGGTTAATGAGCGGAAGGAAGGTGAGCCAATACAATACACACACTCTGTCAACAGAGGGGTGTGTGTGTGTGTGTGTGTGTGTGTGTGTGTGTGTGTGTGTGTTTGTGTGGGTGTGCGTGCGTGTGTGTGTGTGCACGCACATGCTGTCAAGGGTGACTGCTTTAAGCCTCACATCCCACCTCAGGCTGATTAGTAGTCGGGTCTTTAAGTAAACAGGCGGCTAACTGGAGGAATCTAACCTGTGGAAGGAAGGAAGGAAGGAAGGAAGGAAGGGAGGAATCCTTCATCCATCATTGACAAGGAGCAACGAAATGGACACACATGACCGGGAACTTAAATTTCCTCTGGTTGTGGCCAGAAAATGAAAGACGTCCACTCAATAATAATACTCTCAAAAGTAAAAAAAAAAAAAAAGAAGAAGAAAAAGATAAGAAAAACTGCTTTCCAAGTCAACCTGAGTTTCTCCTTCGATGTCTCCCTTTTTAAGAAAAAAAAGTCATTGAAGTTTCTTGGAAATATCAGTCAGATTTCTGTCCATGAAGAACCCTCATAACTCAGTGTTGTAGTTATAAGTTGTGGTATGTGAGTTATCATCAGACCTAATGACATTTTCTGACAAGTCTGGGTCGCATATTTATTTTCCCAAAAAAATGCTTCTTTTTTTTCCGAAAGCCTTCCGTATACTTATATTTATACACAGGATTATTTATCTGGCCGGTGAGAACTCCGTGACAGCGACGTTCCCTCGGAGATCAAGGGGTGGCGTCTTAAAGACTGCGTCCAAACTTAAAGAAAGTAAACATCTTCAGAAGTCAGGGGGGGCGGGGGGGGCTCCACGTCTTATCTCAGAGTCATACATCAGATCTCATAACACTCAGGCCTCTCCTCCGATGCGCACTAAGTTTCAAATCAAGTACATATCACCCAGGGGAGCGAGTCCCGACTCTTGATTTAAACATGCATTTGGTTGCCAGCGTCGGAGAGACGTTCAGGAGGAGTTGCGGGGTTCAATGAAACTGGGTCAGGTTGATTATTAGCAAATGCAGAATGAGGCGCTGGGAAAAATCAAGACAATGTCATGTTCTGTATATGTCAGCGATACATTTGGCACGTTTGGAATATAGCCGCTAAAAAAATGTTGTACTAAATCTCTCGAGGGCATCATTTTTTCTCGCATGTTTTTTTAAAGTGGTAGAAAAAAAAGCCGAATGGAGAAGGATCTGTCGTCAGGTGTCATCAGGAACGTACTGGGACTGAAATTCAGCCCAGTGACTTTGAGATGGAGAGGCCTCCAGGCTCGGCTGCTGTTTCATCTGGACCTAATGTCCTTTTAGTTGATATCTAATGACCTAATGTCCTTTTATTTGACATTTAATGACCTTTGACATCTAATGACCTAATGTCATTTAGTTTTACATCCTAACACACTTTCAAGCCTAAACTTAATAGATGGGAGTGTGTGTGTGTGGGGGGGCTTGTTTTTGTTTTGTTTTGCATTGTTATTTTATCGTTTATTGTTATTAATTTCAGTTTTTCCACCAATTTTGTTCTGTGTATTTTACTGTAATCAGTATTGCCAGAATATGTTGAATACAGACCAATTGGGCTTTGCCTGTATTTTCTCCAATAAAAAAATCAATCATTACAGACATTTCAAAAAATGTAAACTCTTATGACCCCCAGTACCCGGGTTGCGGATACCGGGGCTACCCACAACCCCAAATATAGTGGCACAAGCTCACGATAATCACCGTGACGTTAATCCACTAAAATGTAACTTAAAGGACGGATGGTACGAGTTTGAGAGTACAGCGAGGCCAAGCGTCCCATGAGGAGGTTACAAGGACAAACATTTTAGAGTTCCACAGCACGCCTCAGTAACTCTGTGAGAACCCCCCACACACACACACACACACACACACACACACACAGCAGCGCGTAACCCTACACCCGCTATCGCCGTCGCACACAGAAGGCGGGAGGCGTAGTCGACAGTTGGTGGCTGGGGCCGCCGAGTCTATCAGCCTTGTTAATCAATACGGGTTCCACTCGGACAGACATCGATCGGTGTAACCGATGCTCGGCCTGCTATTCTGTTCGCCCCGGTGGGAGGAGGAGGAGGAGGAGGAGGAGGAGGCACCTGTTTCCTCCGACTTTCACCTATACGGTTCACAGCTGGGCTGGAGATGGCTGCCCCGACGGGAGGCATCTGGATCAGCCCCCCCCACACACACACACACACACACACACACACATAAAAAAGGCCCCTGCATGAGCATGGGAATGTCTGAGGAGTCTCGTTCCAGTACAACGAAATGCTTTTTTTAAAACTCAAACGACGATCTTTTTTTCCGAAACCTAACCGAGTAGTCGTGTTACCTAAACCTAAACAAGTTGTTTCCTGTAAAGACGAAAGTGTTGTTCTAAAAAAAAAGGCCGTATGCATGTACGCGAGCGTAACTTTTTTTGGTAAGTTATCGTATACCGAACCACGTCTGAGGGTATACGTCGCCTGTACTGTTGCGCCCATGTGCTCAGCAAGTTATAACTGCAATACCTCTATCTGGGCCATTTGGATGTTGCGTGGACAGATGTTGGCATGAGTGAGATTCTAGAGCACAAGTTACAGCCAGAACGCCCTGATGGAGAATCATACACACTGGCTTCAGGTTGAGGTCTGCCATGTGGACTATGGTTGACTGTGCTGGTTCAATCGCCGACTGCCACTGAGATAAACTGAAGTGCACTAAAGGTGGTAATGAATGGTGCATTGACGGAATCCATGTGTGGGAGTTTTCCTTATCTGAACTGTTGTATATTGCTCAGGTCGTACAGCCCTCTGGGATACATGTGTGGCTTCATGCACCCTTTTACCACCGAGATTAAATGTCTGTGAAACACGTGAGAGCCTTTCCCCATTGCCAGTGGGCCGCGTTGTTACACTGACATTTATGTTGGGGCTGGGGGTCCTAGTGTGTCAGAAGCAGGGTTAGTAGACAGTGAAAATGTGACAGTGGTTACTTATTCTTTATATATATATATATATATGTGTATATATATATATATATATATATATATATATATATATATACTCTCAAATATATATATATATATATATATATATTTTATTTTCAAACTCTCAAATCCGAGCTGACGATTGTCGGGGGAAGACAAACAAAGATGAGAATTATTTTGTTGCAGTTGAGTTTTAATGCAGTGCGTTTTAAGAGGATCGGTGAGGTTACAACTACTGTTTCTGTCAATGTCATTGTAATCTGTCATAACTTATTATAATTGTCCAAACCCTCGTTGATTTTATTCCCATCACTGCCGATCGAGCTGGAGACGATAAATAGCCGCCGAGTCATTTGTCCTGAGAATGATTGACGATCCCGACCTTCCCCACCGAAGACAAAAGCCAGATGTTTATCCAGATGGAAAGGGACTTCAGATTTGTTAGTCAATGGATATAAATAGTGGTTTGTTAAGCCTGATGAGAATGGAGAGGAAAAACGAGTGCAAAGAAGGTATACAAGAAAGTATCTAGAAACGTTTTATTGTGATTACCAGCTTCACAAGCGCCCTCAAAATTATCTTTTCACAAAGCACCCCCCACCCGTCTGGGACCCCTGGCTGAGCTCAAACAAGCATCCTTTAGCAAATATTGGTCTCTGGGGCTAATTAGTTCTAATTTGAAATCCTACCGCGTTACAAAAACGGGGCCGCCTGTCTGACAAACAGCCTCCGCTCCATTTGAAGCCGATGAATCCAATAAGACGTGCGAATGACTTTAATTAGTGCTATCACAACGCTGTATCTGCTTTATTTTCTTTAGGCTGAGCCCTGAAAGTGTTGACACACACACGCACACACACACACACACACACACACACACACACACTGCCCTGTTTGTGGGGCCCAGTGGTGCGTCGCATTAATCGCCGGCCCAGCATGCTCCGAGTGAAACATTGGCACCAGCGTTTAGACAAACAGCCCCTCCCTCCCTTTAGACCAAGACGACCCCCCGCTGTGAGCTAACAAGACCACATTAACCTCCCTTACCACACACACACACACACACACACACACACACACACACACACACACACACTCCCCTTTATTCCCCCTGCATGCAAGTTAAACATATTCTCTCATTTGTCACACAGAAGCATGTACAGACGACATCATTTTTTCCTCCCTCTCACCCTCTCAGCCAGCGTGTTCACGCAGTGTCGGATTCAGAGGAGACAGGAAGTCCTTTTGCTGCACTGGACCGTGAATGACGGACAGCACCAGACCAGTGCTCCCCCCCCCCCCCCCCCCTCTCCTCTCTCACACACACACACACACACACACACACACACACACACACACCACCCCCGATGGCTTTCAGAACCAGTTGCCGATGAATAATTGACGTACTCTAGCTTTTCACAAATTTAACCATAAGCCAAAAATACTTATCTTCAAGTGGCCCACAGTGATTTTTTTTTTAAATAAACAAGAACGTGGCTTGAGCATATTTCTAATCATTTACACCGTATTGCACACATAGTTTAAACACTTGATGTTGACTAAATTTAGTGACATTATATCTGTTTTAGCATTTTTGCCTGTTGTGTTTGTCACATTTCAATATTAGACAGATTCACATCTTACATTTACATTTGCATCCCAATATTTCAGGAACAAAAACCCATATCTGGCCAATTCTTCCCTGTTTTAATGTAACTTATTTACAGTGTTACACATAACATAATACTATGTATGTGGGCACATAGGCCATGTGAAATTCTGAACGATTTAAATTCTCTGACCTGCATCAGCGTTCCTGAAAATCATTTTAAGAGAATAAACCACCACAAAGGAAACAGAGGAAATAGGGAACTTCATATGAATCTCTTGATTTGCACAGTAAAAGTTTAAATTTCGAGTAAACTTTCGACACAAGCTGCTCTATTCTGCAATCAAAATTAGGAAACGTAATCAATGCTTATATCCAGACAGACTGCAGTGCAGAGATTCAATATTTAGCATGTTGCAGTTGCATGATTTAAATGGCAGCTCTTGTCATGCTCGTGAATTAAGACCAGTGTGACCTCACTGCATCCGGCTGGATAAAAAACGGTATCAAATGGAAACATGTTAAATGGATATTCTTGACCTGTAAATGCTCAAATGTGACTTTATACATCCTGCTTTAAACTTTAGAGTTCAAGTTGCAAGCAAATAAGAATTGTTAATGCCTCAATACCTTTTATATATGGACAGAGACTTATTCAACACAAAGTATGTGGCGGTAGATAAATTGCCGGGTAGAGAATGACCTCCGGTTGTGAGCAAAGCATTTAGATGAAGAAAGAAGTCAGGAGTGCATTCATTATTTAAATGTGCATCATGATGCTGTGATGCATTCAGGCACATCCTGTATCTGCCAGACTAATAAGTGGTGAGGTCGACTTAATGTTAGTTTACTCGCCACTGTCTGTGTGTTAATTACATTTCTCCCTAATGTACCTATTGTATGATAACGACCCCTCTCCTTGTTTGTAAAGGCGCGTGCGTACGTGTGCGTACGTGTGCGCGCGCGTGCGTGTGCGTGTGGTAACAGAGACAAAGTGATTATAACCCTTCCTTTAGGGTGAACATTTTAAACAAACACCTAATAGAAGGAGCGCTTGATTGACTTGTTGTTGTCCCCCACGCCAGCCACCCCTCTCCGCCCATGCCGGAGGAGTGTCCTCGCTCCTCCCGTATAAAAACCAACACACCCACCAGCGGCAGAGCACGCAAAGACAGACCCGGTGCAGCACCCACACAAAGGGAGAGAGAGGAGACCAGAGTGTGTGAAAGTGAAGCGCTTGTTTTTGGAGACCACGCACGCCGCAGACCATCACACGCACTATCCGCTGCTGCGTCTAGCATGACTTCTGCAGCATCCCTGGATTAAAATCGCACTCGCAGCCGACTTGCTTCAGAGCAAGTTCGCTGGCACTTTTGTCGAGGAACGTGAAAAACGCGCACGGGAAACAACGACATGGAGAGGCGCATTCCGGGGTGGTGCGCGCTGGTAGCCCTCGTCCTGCACGGCACGGGCTGCATGGCGGCCAAGGAGCTCCAGTGCCAGGAGATCTCCGTGCCTCTGTGCAAAGGAATCGGCTACAACTACACCTACATGCCCAACCAGTTCAACCACGACACGCAGGACGAAGCCGGCCTGGAGGTGCACCAGTTTTGGCCGCTGGTTGAGATCAAGTGCTCCCCGGACTTGCGCTTCTTCCTCTGCAGCATGTACACGCCGATCTGCCTGGAGGACTACAAGAAGCCGCTGCCGCCGTGCAGGAGCGTGTGTGAGCGGGCCAAAGCTGGCTGCGCTCCGCTCATGAGGCAGTACGGGTTCCCGTGGCCGGACCGGATGAGGTGCGACCTGCTGCCCGAGCAAGGCCACCAGGACACGCTGTGCATGGACTACAACCGGAGTCAGACCACCACGGCTTCTCCCGTGGTGGCGAAGCCGACCAACAGACCCCTGAAGCCGTACAACCCCAGGAAGAAGAGCTACGGTCCCGGGAAGCACAAACCGGCGGCGTCTCCGTGTGAGCCGGGATGCTTCTGCCGCGCGCCCATGGTGCGGGTGACCGGCGACGGCCACCCGCTGCACAACCGCGTCAATACGGGACAGATCCCGAACTGCGCCATGCCGTGCCACAACCCTTACTTCACCCCGGAGGAGAGGACTTTCACCGCCTTCTGGATCGGCCTGTGGTCCGTCCTGTGTTTCATCTCCACCTTCGCGACCGTGGCGACTTTTTTAATCGACATGGAGAGGTTCAAGTACCCGGAGCGGCCCATCATCTTCCTCTCCGCCTGCTACATGTTCGTGTCCGTTGGATACATTGTCAGGCTGATCGCCGGTCACGAGGAAGTGGCTTGCAACCGGGAGAACGGCGCAGAGCACATCCACTATGAGACCACGGGTCCCGCGCTCTGCACCATCGTGTTCCTGCTCATCTACTTCTTCGGCATGGCCAGCTCCATCTGGTGGGTGATACTGTCCCTCACTTGGTTTCTCGCCGCCGGCATGAAGTGGGGGAACGAGGCCATCGCCAGTTACGCACAGTACTTTCATTTGGCCGCCTGGCTCATCCCCAGCATGAAGTCCATAGCAGTTCTGGCTTTGAGCTCTGTGGACGGGGACTCCGTGGCTGGGATCTGCTACGTGGGCAACCAGAATTTGGATAACCTGCGAGGTTTCGTGCTGGCACCGCTGGTCATCTACCTGTTCATCGGCACCATGTTTCTGCTCGCCGGGTTCGTCTCCCTGTTTCGGATCAGGAGTGTAATCAAGCAAGGGGGCACCAAGACCGACAAACTGGAGAGGCTGATGATCCGGATCGGAGTTTTCACAGTTTTGTACACCGTCCCGGCCACCGTCATAGTGGCGTGTTACTTTTACGAGCAGCATAACAGACAGACGTGGGAAATTACGCACAACTGCAAATGCATGACGGACCCGAGCAGGCAACGGCCGGACTACGCCGTGTTCATGCTGAAGTACTTCATGTGCCTCCTGGTAGGCATCACGTCGGGGGCCTGGATCTGGTCCGGGAAAACCCTGGACTCCTGGAGGACTTTTTGCACGCGCTGCTGCTGGGGGAGTAAAGCCTCCGCGGGCTCCATGTACAGTGACGTGAGCACGGGGCTGACCTGGAGGTCCGGGACGGCCAGCTCCGTCTCCTGCCCCAAACAGATGCCACTGTCCCGGGTTTGAACGGGGTGGTTGGTTCAAATGCATCTTATGTCATTTGACACTAAAGACTTCAAACCAGCGCATATCAGCTCTTTCTGGGGGACAACGTGGCGAACAGATGACGTATTATTTGGTAAATTATTCAAAGCCAGCCAAACTGCCAGTTTAAATACAACTTTGGTCACGAGCACTCCCCCTAATGTGAACTTTTTTTTTTTTTAAACAATTGTGGTCTCTTGTGCTTCATTGTGCTTATAAGAGTTATATAAGATCAGTTTGGACTTAAAGGACAGCGCTCTTTCCTCGCCTTATCCAGATGACGTCCATGGGTTTGAATAGAGGGTGTGTGTGTGTGGGGTGGGGGGGGGGGGACTAATTGTGTCGGGATTGTCCATCAGCATGTTGTAATTAGCACATTAATGAGCGCCTAATGGCTTCTCTTTAAATAATGAGGCTGTCAGCAGCGGAACAATGTACCTTTGCACGAAGAATGCAGAGGCTTATCTGGGCTTAATTGAATGCGCGCAGCCGACAAGATCCCCCTTGTCGATAGGTTACACGGTACAGCTGATGCTCCTCTCCTTACTGTAAAGAACCGCAGTGTCTTAAACACGGAGGAGTCACAATGAGACTGCTCTGCGTGAAACGAGGCCATTGCTTCTTCTTCTTCTTTTTTTGTGTCCGCAAGATGAATTCACACGTATTATTAATCAATGCCTTAATACTGTCTCTCATACGGGTTGCATTAGCGCGTGAAGTGTATTTATATAATTATTGGTGAACATATATTGTACATTTGTATATGAAAATTTACGAGATTGTAAATATGTATAATTTCCACTTTGATAGAACATTTTATTTTGAGAATAAAACAAAAACTTTAAAATTTGTCCTCGTGCGTCCTGGTCATTCTCGCCAAGAGTTTGTTGTGAGTTTGGACACTGTAATATATATATATATATATATATATATATATATATATATATATATATATATATATATATATATATATTGGAATATTGTTGCTGTGCATGATTTATAAGAAGAAGGAAAAAAAAGTGTGGCCTGGTGCACAAGCTGGTTCAGTCTTAATATCGAGGTGCGTAATGGCCGAGTTATGACATTCATAGATTTTTTTTTTTACGTTTAACTAAACGTTGCCTTCGGGGCCACATGGGATATGACAGCTTTATCAAACCTCCCGGGTGTTGCAGATACACGTGCTGTGAACAACACCGGCATGGCAATAGGGGCACTACAGGTGGTCTTCTCAGTCTTTATTAACTGCTGACTGCAGGCTGATCCAGGCTTAACGCGTCACGTTTAACCACATTTTAAGTTCAGAATTCCAGCCTGTATGTCATCAGGTGGATCACTGCTAGCTGAAGAACATAACTTATCTGTTCCCCCCCCCCCCCCCCCCCCCCCCCCCGTGTTAATCAGCTTGTTACACTCATTTTAAGAGGGTTCAAACTAATATTTGAAAAATGTCTGCTTCAAACATGGCAATGCATGCTTATTGTGAACGTGGACAGTTCCGGTTACTTTACCTGTTGGTTATGTACAATGAAGAGATGCCTCAGGCTGAGAGCCTTCCTGTCGTGCGTAACGGTCATTCGGACGGTGCCGTGTGTGGTCCAATTATCGTGACTGTGGGAGGCTTTCAACTGTCACTCCGTTTAACCCAAATAAAAAGTCTGTGAGTAATGGCTGCCAGCGCGCCGAAGTGATGTCTATTTTAGAAAATGCTGCATTCTTCCAATGTGTCAAGACTATGAATAATACGTCACGACCGATGCACTCAACGTAACTCAATATGCCCCAAACTCTGGAGGAGAGTCCGCCCCCCCCTGCTGGTCAAAGGACAGCCAACAAGCAAGGCACATACACTATGAATCCAACAACTCATTACACAGCCAAAAAGTTTGTTTAGAGTAGCATTGAATCACCAAAAAAAGAGTAAAACAATTCATTCATCTCTGATATTCTTCATTTTAGATTAAACCAATTTATCTGAATTCATTTTTTGCTCAACACCCAAGTAATTGCTGTGGAATACAATATAATGAACACACCTACAGAACTCTCGTTATCTATGTGTTTGTGTGTGTGTGTGTGTGTGTGTGTGTGTGTGTGTGTGTGTGTGCGTGTGTGTGTGTGTGTGTGTACGTGTGTTTCCCGCCATCATCAAATAGTTACATCATACAAATTGAGCAGCTCTGCATCTGCTTGTTAACCACGAGAAAAAGTTTACTTCCTCTTCCAATGGTGTGTGTGTGTGTGTGTGTGTGTGTGTATGTGTGTGTGTGTGTGTGTGTGTGTGTGTGTGTGTGTGTGTGTGTGTGTGTTCTCTCTAGCCCTCAAGCAGAATAAAGATCAACAGAGGAAATGGGTTGAGAGGTCATGCCTGCTCCGTCTCCCTGTAACACAAACAAGGCGTCGACCTTCAGGAAGAGAGCGAGATCATATTGGTGAGATTCAGAGACGCCGGCTCCTTCCCCATTGGTCGGGGAAGTTTCTGAAAGCCATCTTTGTCTCGTGATCTAATTAGCTGTCTGACTCCAATTGGTTTGGAATAAATCACGTTAAGAGGAGGTCACATGCTGCAGCGGTGGGAGACTTGCAGAGCGTATACAAAGCTGGGTGGTTTTGACTTTTAATAACAGCTATTGGCAGGTCGCGGCTGATTAACAATGCAGACTAAAAACAAACATTTCTCCTTCTCACAGACGGGCCTCGTGACGGACAGGCGACCTCACTGCTTTCTCTCACAAGGCATGCTGAGATCAACGGCTACGTGACGACAACAACAAAAGGATGTGTCACTCACACTAAGAGGATATAGCGATAACTATTGCGCGCACAGTTTATATAATTTTTTTAGCAATTAAAAACCATTAAGACCATTTAAATACCGAGCAGACACAGAGATCATGAGCGAATGTGAGGTCCGATATCGATATATCGATATTCGGCTCGGCCTTTTGGTCTCAACCGTTGTACATTATCCCCAAAGATGCTCTCTGTCATTTGAATGAAATGTTTTTCGTCACGCTGATTCATGTTCAAGTGTTAATCTTTTGGTTTTAGTTGGCTTTTCGATGCCATAGAAAGGCGACTTAAAAACACAGATGAGAGCCGTGAGAGTGAACTTAAAACGGGCTATTAAACTAAACAAACAGTTAAAAGACGCATTGTTATAAAAATAATTCTTTAAAAAAAACTGCATAAAGCTCCGTAGAGCCGAGAGGGACTGCAGAGTCAGGCGAAAACATATCTGCGGGTCCATCACCATGAGCAAGACGCAAGTAGTCGTGTTGATATAAAAAATATTGATCATCGGGGGTTTAATATTGCAGGCTGAACGTTAGCTTAGCATGCGTTCAGTTAGCATGCCAACGGGTAGGCTATTAGTTATTGTTCATGTTCTTGGCGCTGTGAGTGTTGTGAGTGTAAATAACCAAAGTCATTATGGGTGAGGTTAATCTGTACAGGTGTGGATATATATATAGATATATATTTAAAAATACCTCAAAGACTCATCTGGCATGCTTTGAGTGACACGGCATGCAGGGTGATAGGCGTAGAGGTGAGAGGTCAAAGGTCATGTTTGTCATTTCTGTCATTCTCTGCAGCAGGGACACAAAAAAAAAGAAAAAAAGAAAGGGAAATAACTAATCTGTGGACGAGAAGCCGAGACATCGAAGCCATTCAGCCTTCTTTTACACACACAATGACTCTTTTTATCCCCCCCCCCCCCCCCCCCCCAAATCATCAACATCAACGGAAAACAGAGTACCACCAGGGACCTTGGAGGTGAAGAGGATTCCCGGGTAATCAATAACTTTGATGCCTCTGACACCTTCTCTGATGTGCTGTTGTGGTCAAAGTGGAGTTTGTTACTTCTCAATCTCCTCCGCCTGTCACCCATGAGATGGGAGTGTGTTATTGCTTCGGCTGAGGGAGGGATCGATATGCGGAATATATCGGTGTTATATTGACACGGTGATGTGAGACGAGACATCGCCTTGGATTTTGGGTATCATATGAGTGTTCTGAGTCTTTTTATTAGTTTTAAAGGCTGCATTACAGTGAGTAGAGTTCTGAACTAACCAGACTGTTCATGCTGCTCTACCTTGCTGAATATATATATATACATACATATATATATATTTGTGTAAATATATATATGTATGTATATATATATAAAATAATAATAAAATATATAAGAGACTATATATATATATATAAATATATATATACATATATGTATTTATATAAATAATACAAACAGAGACTAGATATATACAAAAATAGATATATTTTTGATATATACCAAAAAATATATATATATATAAATATTTAGTTATTATTACCTTTGACCACTAGATGGCGGTGCAAGCAACACGATCCTCAGGTTGCATGCAAAGATAACCTGGGAGGGTCATTTAAGGGCCAACGATATGAATATTTACTTAGCAAAAGTGTGGTTAATGAAATCAATGAGTATTAATGACCATTATTTGTGTAATATATATATATATATATATATTTTCGGTCAATTTTAATTTCAGATCTAATTAAAATATTTTTTTAATTCTACAGCATGCTCGACAATAAAGCCCTTTCCTCTTTCACCATGACGTGACAAACCGGGTGAGCGCAGCCAGGTTCCTCAATCCAACATGTAACAACGCCAGAAAATGTAATACCATTTGCACCTGATTGCAAAATGTAATAAAAGCTAATCATATAATAACTTGATCAATAATGCAACTTTTCAGACCTGTGAAACATGCCATCACATCACACATCTTATCCGTCTACATAACTGCTAACAGCGTTGTCTCTGTGTGTACTGTCTCTTTAAGGACACCGTCTTGTGTGGATGTGGGTTAACGCATGTTCGGGGTCACCGGTTTTGCATGTCCGACCTCTTGACCTCCACCAGTGACAGCAGAGGCCTTTCCCTGAGCATGTGGCCGACCGCTGGCCACCCTCTGCCAACGTTTCGGCACGTCTGGGCTGCCCCAAATACCACAGCAGAAGAAGAACGAGAGGGGCGCGCGGCATGCGTTAGGGTCACCGCTACAGTGTGTGTGTGTGTGTGTGTGTGTGTGTGGGGGGGGGGGGGGGGACATACCGGATGATGTTTTTGAAAAATAGAGAAAAACATAAAGCGCAATGCTCATAGCGATAACAAAAGAGGACGACTAATTGAAAAACATTTCAATCATGAGGCCATCGTGCTGTTCTGAAGTTATTGAACCGGCGACAGTTTTTAGACACAAGACAATATTCTGAATACAGCAATTTTCAAGTTAAATATACTGTAGGTCAAGTGGTCAGGACTTTGCTAGCATCCTGAGCTAATGCTAATTGGTGGCGGCAGCCAGAGGGTTGAAGGTCTTGTGTCATCAGAGCTGAAGTTGTTTCTAAGTCAGAGGTCAGAGGTCAGAGATGGGGTCAGTGTGTCTGTTGTGTCTGCCGGTACTCAGTCATCCAGACAACAGCTTCCTCAAGGTCAAGGCCTGTGTGTTTGCGAATGGCCCGTTTTTGTGAGTAGCTCGGGGGTGTTGTGAATGAGAAGAATCATCTCCGTGGGAATCGGTTACAAGATATATCTAATTTTATTATTATTAATTAAACAGAATAGCATTCGTTAAAAATAAAAAAAACGACATTTTGTTTTGTGATTTTTGATCCGTTGATTTAAGTGTGTAAGAAGCGTTTTTTTCTACATGAACCAAGGTTTCACAATGTCATTTGAACGTTCAGCTACTTCCTTTGAGGCCTTGGGCTGTTTACATCATTTCATTATGAATTTCTTTCTGTGATAATCTGAACTGGTTTTTCCCCCGAAACCGAGGACTCATTTCTTTGTTTTGCATAATCTGGATGTCATGCAGTCATATGGGCGAGTGAAGACAAATAAATAAATGAACTGAGATTGCTTCAAAGCTGTGCTAATTTACTTTTTGGCCAATCAGAAGCAGTGGAACAAGCTAATGCCGGATATTTAGCTCGTCAATTTAGTTTGTCCAGCATTTGGTTCGGCCCTTGAAGCGTCCAGTGGGTTTTTCCAGTTAATCTTCCTCTATACCACAACAACACTTCCTCTGAATTCATGCCGAACATTTGGGCACTTTAAAATGTACAGCAGTTTCCGTCCAATGAAGGTCATCAATGGCCACGCAGTCAACTACACCCACGCCCTCTTGTCCTGAGACTCACTGCTCTCAGACTGGTTTTGGACACCCACGGGTGTGGGCGTCCTGGGGCCCGGTGCTCTGTCGGGGAGACGGCACAGCGGCGGTCTCAGGTGGCTGTGGATGACAAAGTGAGTTGGTGCCGGAGCGCAGGTCCGCGTGGGCGGCCGAGACGTCTCCACCGTGGCGTATTTGCTGTCTGGCCTCGCGTCGTTAGCGTCCACCTTCGCGTGAAGACCGTCACCGTTTGGCACAGCAGCGGCGCGTTCTTCCTCGTTGAGGCCGTTCCTTGGGCTTTCACCGGGGCCGGTTCTTCTGCCGGGATGGACATCGTCGTCCTCGGTCGCGGTCGTCGTGGTGAGCATGCTGTTCTGCTCCCCTTTGCTCATCTCTTCCATCGACATCTCCCTTCTCCTCCTCCACGTCACCATCGCCTTCACGGAGCTCGCCAGGTCCACCAAACTCAGCAGCACGGACAGGGAGGCCACGGCCAGCATGAAGTTGAGCATCACGGTCTTCTCCGTCGGCCTGGAGACGTAGCACTCGACGCCAGACATGCAGGGAGCCTCGTAGCAGAGGAAGCGCTTGGGAATGGACAAACCGAAGAGGAAAAACTGGCCCGCGGCGAAAACCACCTCCAGGAGGATGCGCAGGAGCACGACCAGGAAGTAGGCGCAGTAGAAGCGCGGCGCTCCCCGCTCACGTGGCGGGTCGCGACACGGGGCCTCGTGCAGGTGCAGTTGTCTCGACTCGCTGGAGCCCTCGAGGGTGAACCCTCCTCGAAGGGAACGCGGCAGCACTCTGTGCACGACGTAGGTGGCGAACAGCGCGTGGGGAAGGCAGAGGAGGACGAGGTGGACGAGCCAGAGGCGCAAGACGGACACGGGGGCGAGCACGTCGAAGCACACGTTGGAGCAGCCCGGCTGGATGGTGTTGCAGATGAACCTCTCCTGCTCGTCGCCGAAGAGGGTGGAGCCGGCCAGCAGGAGGACGAGCAGGCGGAGCAGCAGCATCAGCACCCACCACGTTTTGCCTGCAAAGAATAGGATATATAGGGTGGAATAAAATAATCAAATGTATCAGCAAACATTTTTTTAGTATTATTAGGATTGTTTTTAAATACATGAACATAGAAAGCTATTATTATAAAATATCTAGATCATACAAAAAAAAATACAGATAAAAACACAAAAGAGAAGTGACACATTTGACTTTTGAGACGAAAATGATGTAAAAATACATTGATCTTAATGTATTCTTTAATGCATCTACACTGTTAATTATTCCCAGTATTTAACTGTAATTATTTCATATCAAATTACGGTATTATCATGGCGCAGGCTGAAACACAGTTATTAAACAGCAGCACGCCGTTAAATCCCAATAACATACCGGCATAACCTCTGTGAGGTCGCAGTATACAGCTGTCGTTTCACAACCAATTACTGTAAAAATGAAACTTCTGGTGAACGCAATGCAACTGGTCGCCAGTAATTCACTGCAAATGTTTCATCCAATACTTGGATTGAGAAAAGTGTAATTGTCATTATATGGAAAATGCACGTCAGTATGCTAACGCTGTGAAACCAACGTACCCACGAAGGAGACATTGTGACTCATAGTGATGAAGAGTAGATCTCTTGCTCCCATCGTCCCCATTGAGATCCCAAGCTCCTTTTAAAAAAAAAATAATAATCCAGAGACGCTCCCGAGCCGCCGTCCCCTTCAACGCCGTCCCGGAACAATACGCCACCGACCCTCAAAGCTGAGCGCAGTCCCCTCTGTGGTCCTTGGAGGCCGGGACACCGTGGAGGGAGCTATTCTTGCCATCAAAGCATTTCTGGGATGTCGACGCACCTGACTGGATGCTGACAATCACACACGCAGGCGAGCTTGTAATAATAGAAGAATCATAAACCTGAGTGAGACGGTCGGCTGTCAAAAGTATATCAAATCTGCTTTTTCTGTCAAGAGAAAAACGCAAATCAACATATCCATAAATAATACATTTCAACTCTTTATACATTATACAAAAGTTCCTTTTGCAAAATAATTATGTTTAAGACAAATGAGAGAGAAAAAAAAATAACATGACAATTTGTCAGCAATGAACAATGTAAAGACTAAAACAATTGGTCAGTGACCATATATTATATATATTATATATAATATATATATATTTTATATTATACACATATATTCTTTTAGCTGGTTTCTCCACAGATCGACAGGAATCAGGAGAGGAAATCAACATCAATCAGACTGAAATAAAGACAATGGAGAAGCAGCCATTGAGCCCAAGACGGGGGATTTTTTCTTTATTTTCCAAATGCAATGTAGAAGTAATGTAATGTTATCTAGCAATATTATACTGAAAAAATAAAAATAGAAAACAAAGCAGGCCTACTGACCGGACTGTGGCTGTTGGTTTGAGTTTTACAGTCGTGGTATATGTAGTGCTAAATAAATGGCACAATTATCTTTTTTGTTGTTGTTGCCATCAATCAAAAAATTAGGGCTGCACAATTCAATCCAATTTGTATTGCAATCACAATACGTGGTATTTGTGTAAAAAATACATTTTGTGCATTAAATATAGCCGTGCTGCCTTCATGTCATATTCTACAGACGACACAAAACATTTCACACCGTAATCATTTGAATATGTTTATCAATGAAAATGATAGTATAACGATGTCGAAATGATCATCCCTCTTTTATTGCAAAACTATTTCTCAACTGCAATACGAGTCAATATAATCCCAGTTAGATAGTTTTTCTTTAAAAAATGGTTTGAGCTCTAGCAGAAATCTCTGTTCCAATAGTCAATTTGGGTCACGTGACCCTTTAATCCCCCCAACGTGAAAGTACAGTTTCATTTAATGTCCACTAGATGTCAGCAGTGAGAGTTTACTCTCATCAAAGCTTCTATGAAGTTTGTGCAATTTGAATTGGCCTGTGGAAGAATTATGTTTCATAAACAGCTATAAACATTTTTAGAAATCCTGTTAAGATCTAACTGTTGAGTACTGAACCAGAACCTTCTGGATAACACGGATAACGGTATAAAAAAATCCTGCGGGTGCGTTCAGCCAGCTGTCAAATCCATTCAACACAAAGGCAGGTTGTGTGAAATCCTTCAAATTAGACACAACCGACAGGACGTTGGACATTAAGACAGCTGCACGGTGCTTCTTCCCCACAGAGGCCGTCTCTCAGGCATCGGGGTGAATTCTCCGGCGTTCACCTCACCTCCTCACCCCCCATCTCCCAAAAAGAAAACCTACTGGTTTCACCTTCACGCCTCCAGTTCCAAGGTGTGAAGAAGGCCCAGAAGCTGATCTCAGGTTTCAGTCACTGTTCCGCCACGTCATCCACATCGTCATCCACGTCATCCACGTATCATCCGGGTATCCAAAACTGAAGTTTGTGTGTGTGTGTGTGTGTGTGTGTGTGTGTGTGTGTGTGTGTGTGTGTGTGTGTGTGTGTGTTTCTCTGGGGGGTTTCTCAGCATATGGCAGACTAATGGCGGTTAGGAGAGGATTGCAGGAGCCCATGTGATCCCACACAGATTGTCCGTGCTGGCTGAGCGCTTCTTCGCCGCTCTGCGCGCGTCCTTGTACCTGTCATCACACAGCCTGGAAATAGCCTGAAGAGAGAGGACATGGAAAGGTTGTTTTTTTAAAATTATTATTTGTGAATTCTACTTTGTTTGCTGTTTGCGATCGGTTTCGTCTCCGGGTCCGGCTTCCACCCTCCGGTCGACACTGCTAGCTCAGTCTGCGCCGTCGCCGTTGTTTTCTGCGCTGTTAGCCCGGCTCAGCCGTCGCCATGTTGAGAGCCGTAAGGAGACAATCCCTCAATCATAGATAAGCTCTGAATTTAAAATGTTGCACCTTTTTAAGATCACGTCACACTGTCGTCTCACGCATGCTTTAGATAAATCTTAATTAAGTCACTGTTTGTCGAATTGTGACGGAAATATAGCTTCTTATTATTATGATTGCACGTTTCGTAATAATTCACAAGACAATCCTGGTGTAAATCAGTGGACTCTGCATTTAGCCTCGTCAGAAATGAGAGTGTATTCAAGTATTTTTGGGGGTTTGTTACCACATAAATAATTGGCAAATCCATCTGCTAGACTAGAGCATTTTTTTAAAAAACGCCGATTCTTTTTAGAGATTACATTTTCACAATAAAGCAGCAACACAGAGTGCGTCTTTTTCTTTCTTTCTTGTTTTTTTTCTTGCAGTTTATTGTTGTGACGCCGGGATGGATGTTGCAAAGTGAGAGTGAAATTAATAAAAAGCACCAAAAACTTAGCAACGCTCGGCTCAACGCTCGATGTATTTCCGCTTTAGATTGTCACCGCATTGTATTGTAGTTAGAAAATAAAATCCAGTGTAAGGAAAGCCTTCGACAACAGTGTATTTTCCGATACGACCACTCGGGGGCGCCAAAGTGAGAACCTTCAAATTCTACACATATCAGCTTTCCAGTTTTATTTTTTTGTTGCTTATATTAATGATTGAATAAAGGGGGAAATAAATAGCCAGGAATGAGATGACCAAACGCCTGTGTGGCTGGAAGCGCCTCACCTCTAGTTTGTGGGCCTTGTCTCTGCTGAGCGGCTCCAGGGGGAAGCTCAGGTTGTTGGACTCTGAGAGCGACCGCAGGTCAAAGTAATACTTGGCGTAGACGCTGGACGGCACGTTGATGTTGAACTGCAGCAGCTCCAGAAACTGCCGCTCCAACTCGTTCCTGTCAAGAGAGGAATGACCTGGCTGAACTGCTGGCCTCCTGTAACAAACATGTCTCCATACGATATAGATATAGATATATATATATACATGCAGTCCCATCTCCAGCAGTCTGCTACCTCTCAAGGGTCAACAATAGCGCTTTAACACGTGCAGAGATTAATATCAGCGATGTTCTGGTCAAAATCCAGAGACTTTAAGTCTTCTGATGAAACCTTCTTCGTCGTCCCTTGGTGTTGTGAGCTCACCCCGATAATCCCGAACCAAGGTGCGACCCGTTTCACTGAAATGAACTCACATGTCCTCCACGGTGATTTCCTTGAGGATCTGGCAGTAGTCCACGTTCCAGACGGCCTGGTCGTCCCAGACCTTGGAGGCCAGCAGGATAGCACCCAGGACGATCCTCTTCCAGTTACCCGGACCGATGTGGATCTCCGCGTAGGTCAGGAGCCTCTCCAGGTAGATCTGCGCGACAGCACGGATAAGAAGGTGAGAAACTAGGTGTAGAAAACCCGGCGATGCTTTATCTTGTTTCTTTTTTTCTTCTTCTTCTCTTTGACTCAAACCATCCCAGTTATAACCCGTGTTACGATCCAGGAAGAATCCAGGAGGATGGAGGAGGAGGTTAAAAGAATCTCACCAGCGTGACGATGGCGCACTCGGCAGTGAGCTGAGCGGACGTGAACAGCGTCCGGACAAAGCGGTAGATCTGCTTCTGCTCGGGGGCGCGCTGGTCGTAGTCCAGCGGCACCTCCACTTTCTGGGGGAAGAGATGGAGGGACGATGGAGGCGTAAAGAAGGGAGGAAGGGTTAAGAAGAAGACTTAAATGAGGAGATTTTAAAGCACAGTAAACAATCCGAGCCAATGCTAACCAGGTAACAGGACGTTCATTTAACAGAAAAGCAAAATAATACAGATATTTGCACAAAATGTATTTCATTAAAACTGATGAAGTCTTACTGTAAGAGGATGATGCTTCTCATCAAATATATCCTGCAGCATTCCTCCTTCCACCTCCCTGGCATGAGAGAAAAGAAAAGTGGATTTCATTCAATAATACAAATCTTGACATAAGATTTAATGCAAAGCTGTTAAATTGGTTATTAACACATTAACAACTGAAATTATTGCACTAATAACTACATGTGATTTAAAAGCTGAAATTCTCTTAATTGCAACACAATTTTGTGTATTGTTTTTTCTTATATGATAAAAGAATTATTCTTCACCATTTATTTATTTGGAGATGATAACATGTTCCAATCTTGTACTCACAAATTTGCGACATCCCATATTGTTGTGAATTGAGAAATGTCTTTTTTTCAAATATCTTTAAAGGACTAGTGTGTAGGATTAAGGGGCTTTATTAGCACACCAAAAAAAGAATATATATCCCTTTGTAAATCAGGGATGCACTGGTAAAAAAAAAGAAATGACTGAGAATCCCCACCTGTTCTTTATATGGTAGTAAATCGCCAGTGCCACACTGTGAAGAGCAAAAAAAAACACAATGCATGTGTTAATATGTCTTAATATGACTGCAGTGAATACATATCGTATCTTCTCGTGCTTTTTACCATTTGATGGTGTTTTTGAGGTTGGGCTGGCTGATCGTGTTCTCGTCTAAGAAGATGGTGGAGCAGGAGCTGTATTTCCTCCTCGACGTTCCATGCTAAACACACACACACACACACACACACACAGTGACTGTTATTAGACTGTACATGTTTTGCCTGACCCACATAGAGCATGCCAGGGGGAAGGAGAGTCTCAGCAACATGCGACATAAGAATGTGTGTGTTTGCCTTGTTGTTCTTCAGCTTCCTTTGTGTGAAACATTTAGTCATTTTCTAAATATCACAAAGGTCACGTGACAAAAGGTCAGCTGGTTCTGATTGAAAAAAAAATGATTTCACAAAACGTGGTTTAGAGTCGTGGAGAGAAAACCGGAACAGCTGTGCTTACTTACATTATTGATGAAGAGGCTTTTCCGTTTATCTCGCACTGCAGACAGAAAGAAAGGTTGGTCAATAAATAGCGTTTCTTATGCTTTTTGACAGCAGCGAAGAGAGCAACACAAAACACGGCAACCAGCAACACGCGCCGGAAACACGGGAAGCGAAACCCAGCAACGGGTGAGCACACTTCACAGCGTTCATTGTAACACAGGGAAGAAAAGACAGTTAAAATAGCAAGTTAGAAAGCAGAAAAGGCGAGAGCTTCGACAGACAGAAGGACAATGTGTTGTTCCACCACTAGAGGGAGACAGAGTCACACCCAGGAATACTCACCATTCCTGCAGGGCACCTCTGAAAAAAGAGGAACCAAAAACCTTATTCCTTTTGCAGTGGCTGGGTCTGACAGCAGGGCCCAGGTACATCAACATAGTTCTGGTCCTTTCTAAATATAACTTAGAGATCTACCTATTGCATAAAGTTTCCTATGTGAGTGAGTAATTCAAGACTGACTTGGATAGCCTGTCAAGAAATGCATTATGGGTGAAATAAGACACTTGCAACATGCAACAGCAATTCAGTTCACATCATACAGTAAGTGTCATATGCTGATGTTTAAATATGGCTGTATTTGTTTGTGAGATGAGGTAAAGCGGTCCTTCTCAACCCGGAGGTCAGTGCCCCTTCAAGGGGTCACACGATATACGTATGAGGGGTCAAGAGAAGGAAGCTCAAAGCTCAGAGAGTTACGCAACCTGTGACGAGGGGTCGCAAGAGGCTTCTTGGCTAAAAAGGGCCGCAAGCCATAAAGGCTGGTGTTATATGATATTTTAACACACCATAAAAAGAGCAAAAATAAAAATCAACAACAACTTTATTTGGCACCAAAGGCAAAACGCACAAAGACGCATGACGTAAAGACGACATAGACAATATTTGCCAGTGGGATTCATTTTGTTGATAAAAGATAACAGAACAAGGCTAGAATAATGTCCGCTTTATCCTTTGAAGCCACGAGGAAGACGAAGAGGTGGATCATTTACATGTGACCTTCTCCCCCCCAAAGACAAAACTAAATATTGCAAATGACAAGCAACGCTCATCATAGCTTTTAATCTGAAAATCCTTCATTCTTAGTTCATTTGTAGCCGGCTGAATATTCACCACATGGCACACATATATATATGCCTACGAATTATTTGAATGAAAAAGTCCACAAAAAAGACTTAATATTAAATATGACGCAATGTAAAATCTATTATCTGTATGACACCGAGGACTACTTTTAACAGGGGGAAAAAAAGCATTTATCAAATGCAGTTTTCATCTGCTTCAACATCACAAAGCTTGAATTGTCTTGCTCTGTCTCCCCCCCCCCCTTCCCCACCCCCCCTTCCCCCCCCCCCTCCAGCTTCTTCGACAAACGATGACCTCATGCCGTGGTGTTCGTGGCTTTAAAAAACATGTTAATATTTCCGGCATAAATTAGCGGTCATACGCTGGCCACAAAGAAACTGCTCCGGGATCAGAGCTCCAAAATATACAGTAATACTCCACTTTTCATCCCGAGCCTTATTATCTTCCATCATATTTCACGATCACGTCGGAGTGTGTTTAGAGTGATACATGCATGTCAAACTAAGGCAAACTTGGCGACACTGACTTCACGTGTAGTTTGCATTAAAAAAAAGGACAATTTAAAAAACGTTTCCTGTAAAAAAAAAAAGAAAAAGGGAGCTACTCACCATCGTGCTGGGACTTGCTGAGGAATATGGTGCTGGCCCGCGGATGGTCCGAGGGATTGTACTCCATATTCAACTCTGGCAACAACAAAAAAACACAAAAGCGCACGTGTCACTTTGTGATGAAATGGAAACAACGATCAGAGTCATCTTACATTTCCATTCAGTGTAAGTACAGAAACATACATTGTTTTAGAGTGAAGGACAGTAATGTAACGTAATGTCATTTTCACTGCCTTAATGCAATAAATGACCACGATCAATAACGACGACTCAACAATTTCACCCCTTTCACCTAGAAGATTTCAATAACGTACACTTTTCAAATGTTTTTCAAGTTTGAGTTATTTATTGTCATATTTATTTACTGAGAAGAAGTCGTGGCAATCAAATGATGGGATCTTTGGCTCCATCTAACAACGCTTAAACAATATGTAGTGTGTATAAAAAAGAACACACTAACGACACTTAAGATACAGCTCAACATCTGCATGTCGGCATCATCACTGTGAGCACGTGAGCATGCTGACTTTGGCTATTAGTACAATCTCAGACTCTCAGTCTTCTCTTATACGTGACATAAACTAAAATTAGACAGCTAATACAACATTTAAAAAAAACATTTAAAATGTATTGACAGGGGTTACAACATTTCTCTGTAAAGACTATTGTTCCATGTGTTTCCGTCTGTCGGGCTGGATGCTTATTTCGTGTTCCGCAGCGCTCACAAACACACCCGTCACTGTCTTTCCTCTTTTTCACAGCCTTAAAAAACAACTAAACACCTTTAAAAAAAAAAAAAACTAAAAACCAGCTACGGCTTTGAGGAAATCAATGCACTGCAATCTTTCCACTCTGGTCGAGCCTTCGTGTTTAGCACTCGTAGCCCAAACTTTGCATTTGGAGAATCCGCCAGCGCTCTTCGTCGCGTGAGACACAACAAGCAATCATTGCTTTAAAAGAAATGCGCGGCATGCAGTTTGCACTGCCAAGTGTTCCGACTCCTCTACGATACGACTGTCACAGACCCAGATATTTGATCACAATGCAGACGTTCGGGGAGCGGCGGGGCCGATCATCTGTCTCAGCGACAGCAGCTGCTGTTGGCTGCAACAGAAGTGTGCTTACAAACAGGCTTCTCTCTCTCTCTCTCTCTCTCTCTCTCTCTCTCTCTCTCTCCCCTCCAGACCAGCCTGCAAGGCTGTGGTCAGCTGAATTTTGCCATTGGCTCCGCATAGCGACAACATGATGCATGACCTTTGGGGCTCACGACACTCATATTACGTTTTTGTTTTGTTCTTTCAAACTCGCTGAAGTAGTCCTGTTTTAAAAGATTAAACACTTGTGACTGAACTCGGAAACATGTTTTTTAAATGGAGATATTAAAGCTAGGGTTGGTCATCTTCAAGAAAAACATTGTAGTTATTTGTTAAAACTCTCATTCCATCCTGTCTACCTATTCGCCTGCCTCCTTCCAACCGGGCGGCAGCCTCCGGTTCTGGAGTGTCTTCAACTTGCATTCTCTCTACTGACCAGCAGGGGGCGACTCCTCTGGTTGCATAATAAAGTCCTTTTGTATGGAAGCCGATGAGAAAATGACAGGGTATACCTTCAGCGAGATTGACAGCTCGCTATAACCTACCAGAGCCGTATATGGTTTTCTCCATGTCACACAAATATGGTCACTTCCATTCATTCGTTGCAAAAAAGCCAAGATGGCAGCGGCCTTAATCCAAGATGGCGACGGCCAAAACGCTGAACTCGAAGCTTCAAAACTTCAGTCCACAAACCAAAAGGGGGACGTCACGATGACTACGTCTACTTCTTATATACAGTCTATGGTACCAAAGAAGGCCATGTCCATTGTTTACACTTAAATGTTTACGTTCTTAATAATATTAATTTCGGGGGAGTGGTTTTAAACGGAGGCCTAAAGGGACGGGCTGTCAGTGTTGCAGACAACTTTCTCACTAAATTAAGCAGCTTTTGGAGCTAGATCTGCTGGCTACTTTTATTAAGTTAGCAACACTGTCCTGTGCTTTTCAGTTGGATCATTATTTTTAAATCTAGCGTATTCTTTCTATTTTCTCAAGTCTTTGCGTCAGAGCACAGAATACTTGCACAGAGGGCTGTGGAAATAATGAGTGTAACAATTGTCAGTGTGTACCCAAATATACCATTTCAACATTTGTTGAGAATAACTAGATGTTCTCTAATGTGTAAATGTAATGTATGTGTGTGTGGGGGGGGGGGGGGGAGATGTATTGAGGCAATAGATAGAATGAGAATGTTTGTGTGGACTCTTGTTTAATATTATAATGAGACTTTTGGTGAGGCAACTCTGAAGACCCTTATAGCCACTTGACAAACCTGCTGGTGATGATTTGTGAAGTGTTACAGAAGGCCTATCTGAAACATATGTGTGTTTAACTTCATTCTAAAATAGAATATAAAGAGCATTATGGTAGATTTTGGTGTGCTAACTCTTTGTGTACACACTCATTTGGGACCCAAATGCCAGTTAGCCTCTGGCGGGCTGACCTGAACACAATCAACCCCGCTTACACCACCAGGCTGAAAGGACTGAGCTTGGATTAGACTGATAGTTTAGCACCTTATGCAACAGTAATCGGGGGGTATCGCTGCAGCCGGCCGATTGCAACACCATCTCATTTGAGAGCTTAAACAGGAGCTAAGCTGGCCCAGTTGAGGTTAAACATGAAGGATTCCAAATCAACTGAACAATAAAGCATTCTGGTCTAATGTTACACATTTACTGGCACACTGCGTGTAGATAAACTTCATTCTAATGGATGCACACACACCAACGCACGGTAGTTCCTGTCACTGTGGAATCATTTCTGACGGGTAACACCGATGTGTCAAATATATGACTTGTGTGTCAAACAAGAGTCAAGGCTGCCAGTCACACGGAGCTGACTTAGCTTTGCACTTCAGTCGACAATAGAACATATCTGCCTGTGTGTGTCAGGAGTTGTTGTAAGCCCGTATGACAGCAGCAAAGTTCGGCTTTTGAGTGTTTACTTTCAACTTATCTCCCACGACAGCAGCAACAGGGGTTTTGGTACCCTCTGAACCCTAAAAAAAAACACCCGCGGGAATGAAAAGCATGTTTTCTTTAAACATTGCTGATGCAGGTCTTAGATATTGCAGTGAAAAACAAAGTGGGAGTAAAATGGGACAGGAGGGGGAAAAAAGCCCCAAAACTGTTCAGGGTTCAGAGGGTTAAAACATTTTCAGCCACAAAAGACAACACATGATTTTACACCAACAGCACGATGCTGAAGTCCCTCAAGAGACTTGCCAATATCTTGTCCATATGCAAATCTGAGCCGACCAAGTGGAATTTGCCAGAGTGCACAGCAGCTGGTGTCGAGTGCTGATATGTGATATTCAGGACCTCCAGTACACTTTAACGAAGACTCACGTTCGGCATCTGCACAGTGAAACAGGAGAAGCTAGCAAACCTACCTGTGCGCCTCACTGCTCTTACATAATGAATTAACAACAGGCACACCATTCTCTTAACGGACCGATCCATAATTGCACTATAGCGTTTTAATATGGTATTTATTCTTCAAATGTCCTTAAAACCTTTTTAATGAGGCGGCACACAGGGCCGCTTGGTGGACAAGTGTTAGATTTGGCAATTTGTATTCTGTGTCTGCTTGTTTCAAGCATCTCACTGTGTGTCTCTCTCTCTAAAATGTGGCGTTCTCAGCGACACGGCGGCGCTGCTATCGGCGCTGCTATCGGCGCTGCTATCGGCGCTGCTATCGGCGCTGCTATAAGCTATCCGTTTTGTTTTAAGGATGCATCAACCCTATCCAGTTTTCCTAATTCATTACTTTAGGTCATTGACCATCAGACGTCTTTCAGGGTTTTGTTTGGTATTCAGATTATGAAATTAGAAGTTTACTCCAGAGAGAACTTTAAAAACTTCAATATTTTACTTCAATGGCTCAAAGGGCCAGTGGGAACAGAGGCATCAAGGCCCAAACTGAATTTGTCAAGCAACCTTCAAGATTAAATCCGTCATCTTAAACTTTAATGGTGCAAAATAAAAGAAATTCTGAGCATAGGCCGATCTATGATTGAGGGATTGCCTCCACGCGGCTCTCAACATGGCGATGGATGAGCCAGCGGCTGGCAGCCAACAGTGCTGACAGAGCTAGCAGTGTTAACCTGAAAGTGGGCGCTAAGCTTCTGCAACAACGCTATAGGTTCGGGACAACGAATCGCCAATGGGCTAGCTGCACATGAGTCCAGACAAACAAAGTAAAAGTAAACAACGCACAGAGACGTACGAATTACAACACGCAGAGAGAGGGAGAGTGACTTCAATATCTGGCCACGACGCCACTACCCCTCACTATCTTTACATGGTAAATTATTGTTTGCTGCTATATTAATGCTCTGAATTTCAAGTTTAGCACCTTTAAACCAATACTTTTGACTGAATCTGCCTCTTTTAGCTAATTGTTTAGTTTACTCCTTTGCTTATAGTCTCGCAGCTCCCCAATATAAGAGCTGTTTTGTGAAAAGAAGCTCTGACGAGCCACTGCTTTCTTCTGACATCAAAATGTTGTTGAAGAAAATAGACCTAGCACCTAAAAGCCAAACGTGTGCCGGATTGGACGCGTGTTAGCAAACATATTAGCCATAAAATCTGTTTCTTGCTCTTGGTTTACTCGACTGTATCTTGTGTTAAACTTCTACGTTAGCTAGTTAGCCCAGTTGTCTTCGAGCTAGCCTAACTTTCTGGGTAAGATAGCAATTATACGGTCACAAATGAATCAAAAACCTTTTGCTAAATTAAAACTTTATTTATAGTTCTTTTTTATTATTTCCACCCCAGGAGCAGCTCTGCCTCTGAAAACCGCTTTAGTTGTATCCACAATGTGCTCCAATATGAACGTGATCCCAGAGTTATTGTTGGAGTCTGTGGATGAGCATGAACATGTTCACTGCTCATTCATGCTTATTAATCTATCCTGGTTTCATTTTACAGAGACGTTTGGATTCCTTTGGAATGTGCTACACATGAGTGTGTTATGATAAATCCATGGTGAGTTTGTTGATGACTTCTGATACGTTATCCTGATAAAAGGTAAAAATGCTGGTCTGGGGGTTTGTTCCATCGACATTATCATGTCACCCGTCGAACAACAGGAGGATGTTACCTTAGCTCCCTTATACTGTTTCAACACGTACATACAGCCACACACACACACACTGGCATTAAGCGGTAACGGACCCAGTTTATACAAACACAACTGACCTGCACACACATGCACATGGGCCCCTAATGCCTGGGCGAGAAAGCACTGATCACATGCACTTCTTCTTTTTTTACGTGACCACTTTCCAACGAGAAAGCCAGCAACGCGTGTCAATTCTCCACTCAGTTCATACGTACAATCTTTTCAAAATAAACTTCTGTCTTCACAGCAAACTACTCAGTTAGGTTTAGGAATATATCGTTCAAGAATCAATACTTAAGTTAGGTTTAGTCAAAAAAACTACTTGGTTCTAGGGTCAGGTCGGGTGACTCCTACTTTTGCTTTTGGTTTTGATGTAGTAATCAGAAATGACACTCTCCTGTAATATAGTCTTTATTTATGTAAATAAGATCGTCTTTTAAGTGTTTTCTGCCTCGACAGCTCAAAGCCAACCTGATTTTCGAAAGTGATAATTAGTGAGATGAGGTGCGCTTGGTTTGGACTGGGGAGCAAATGATTCTCATTAATAGTCAACAACTCAAACAAGGCGCCTCTCCTATGAATATCCTGACCCTGAAAGGAATAATCCATCAACAACAAAGGGAGAAGAACACAAGTCTATTTTCTAACCATTGATCTTGGGTGTTTTCTTTTTCATTTTTCCAGCTCCAACTTTTAATAGAGCTGTTTCATGGTCATCTGCCACTGGTGAAACACATGGCTGCTGCTGTAATGGGGCTGGATGTGGCTTCTACAGTAATTAAATGTGTTGTGCTATTTCAGCAAAATGCTGCCATATTACTTTAATCCTCCTGGACCAAACTTTCAAACCAAACACAGCAATGTGGTTAGCTTTTTTATTCGGGTCTTTAAAGTTAATTTGAGGCTAACTATTTTTGGGAAACATATGTCTATCAGAAGAAAGAAACATCTTTTATTTGTTTTCATCTCTTTATGTATTTTGTTGCTCTGGAAAGTGCTCGTTTAAATACTGTACACCTCTCACTTGTTTCCACACCTCTGTCCTCTGCCATGCATGTAACATGCGGTGTCGTGATCTGGATGAAAAGGATAACATGTTGTTTGATGTGCGGCTCCGAGCAGATGAGGAGCAGCTGATTAAAAGAAAGAGAGCGGGGGTGGGGCACTCTGCAGCATGAATAAGACACTGAATGAAAAAATTCCCTGCGCATGTTTATGTTTATGTACATTTTTAAGCATGTGGTCCGCTTGTCATGGCAACATGCTTCATCCGTGTTGCTTTTAGCCCGATGTGGATTCATTTATAATGTGAGGAATAAGGGGTGAAAAATCCAGGCAAGATAAGGTGCCATTGTGTGAGATTTTCTATTGAGGACAGAGTTCTGATTAGAATAAATTAAAACTGATGCATTTTTAATTAAAGAGTACAAGAAAACCAGACAGTGAGAGCACAAAAGGTGGGTAACTACGAGCAATCCGTTTTGCACATCCCTGCCTCTCTTGATCTATTATGCAGAGATGAAAAGATGAGCTGTGTGATTGTAGATATCACACTATAACGTCACAAGTTCAGTCAACCCAATACAGAGGGGAATAAACAAGGGCTTAAGTTCAAACATTAGATATCCATTTGGAAGTCTACACATTGTAAAATAGTGTAACAAATACAAATAACTCAATAGGCGGCACCTGAAGAGAAGAGCATCAGCTGATGCATGATGCCTCACAGAGGCAACAGTCATCAGTCAGAGAAACACAGTGGGCTTTGTCAAAGGAAGGCCGATCATGTGATAGCGCCGTCTCTCTTTATCTCCATCCATCTTCTACCAGGTTGCCTCGTCAGTTGTGTTGGTGTCTCTCCATTAAACAGAGTTTTCCCCTCTACCAAAGCATACATTACGTTATGAGACGTAAGTACTTAACATAACGTACTGACGTGACTTAAAATAAGTGGGTATTTGACACCTCGGGGATGACACAGGGCTGCTTGTGTTGGCTAATGTTGATTTAATGTGAATTAACTTTCACACTCAATATTAGCAAAAGTTAGATATCTTTTGCTGCGTTGACTTTACTGGGTCAGTTCCCTGGCTTAAAGATGATTCTACTTTCCTACATTGTTACGCTAAATTATTCATTCATTGTTCTGTAATTTTGAGTTGTGGCCACAAAGGTTACATTGTTTCCCTTTAACTGATTATGTAATGACATACTGTAATAAAGAAAACCTCTCACTGCATGACATCAGCAAATCACGAGCAATTTAAATGCAGTGTGTCATTGACCTTAAAGACTTGTGACCAAGATGTGAGTAAAAAATAAATTTAAGCTTATCTCTGAGATCAAAGGATGAAAACACATCTTTCCCCCAAAAAAACTGCAGCTTCCATGACAATATGAGAGCCATGCAAACCATAAATTATTTTTTGAACAATTCTCCCAAACTAAGCTCTTTGCTGAAACTCTATCCAGCGGTACAGCTCTGCCAACGCTTCAAGGCCGCAGGCCAGTGAAATGATGGCCAAGGTGTTATGCAGCGAGGCGATTATTCAATTCAATTCAGTTTATTTTGTATAGCCCAATATCACAAATTACAAATTTGCCTCAGAGGGCTTTACAATCTGTACACATACGACATCCCCGTCCCAGGACCTCACATTGAATCAGTTAAAACTCCCCAAAAATAACCTTTCACCGTATCTCTTTTTAAAAAACAGAGGGTTCTGGGAGGTCGTTCTGGGACTCTGATAGTGATGTCATAGTCCAAACCGAGAGAGACACACCTGTCTGCTATGAAGGCGTGGTGAGAAAGCCTCTGTGTGCTGATGTTTACGCAAACTGACTGTTTGAAGTGATCTTACAGTGAGTGCAGTCCTTCCTAAAGTAATGAATTATAATACCAACACATCAACACTATTTACTCTTTTTGATGACAGTTCCAGGCCAGAAAAAAAAGGTCAAATTCTACAATCTTTCAAGGTTTCACACAAATCCTTGAAATCCTGAGTGACACTTGGACTGAGTGTCCAAAATGTAAATAATAATTCCAGTAAGCTTCTACTTGAAAGACTCATCTAGATGATAATATATATATATATATATATATATATATATATATATATATATATATATACAAGCACATCAAGAAATATTTAGATATCATGAATTAAATGTGGTAACAATTTTCCTATTTTCCAAATTGTACTAAGGATCATTATGTTCATTACTTCCATGATACGCTGGCGTGGTTTGCGATGAGATAGGGGGAGTGCCCTGTTTTGTTTAATTCATGACCATTATTATTATTAATTCTCAAAAATGGTAATTACCGTCTATGTTTTGTGCCCGAGGACGCCCTTGAAGACGAGATGGTGCATCTCGAGGGGATTATCCTCTAATTAAATTTTGAAAAAATAAAATGACAAACTCTTGATGAGGTGTATGTACTTTGGCACGATATCTGAAGTTTGGACAAGCCATGGTTTCATTTAGCAAATTAATAGATTTATTGAAAAATGCCCCTCTGTGCATAGAATTGGCTGCAGCTATACGGGTCGAATGCAGCGGACCCATTCAAAGTATGTGCGACATTCTCATGGGGTTCAAACCCCACCACGGTGCACTTTTTTTTAAAGCACAAAAGCCAGCCCACTTAATTAGGAGCAGACGCGGCGCGTCACACTCTAAATTGAGGCCTTAATTCTTGGCAACCATGCATCCCTGGTGGCTTCTCCTATCTGCTCTGACACAGACTCACAGCTGCCTCTCTGGGCTTTCCTTTTGGGAGGAGGGCACAGGTGGGGGGGGGGGGCCTCTTTCTGATGGTGCCATCCGTAATGAAGCCCACTAATCTCCATCGTACGGTCTGTGAACTCACAATAGAGCCGACACATCAGACACGCTGCGCCATTCGATCACCGAGACAGACGGCCTCTCAGCACGGGTCGTCTTGAGCCTCGACAGGAAGGGTCGGGCCGACCCGCCAATCATCCGTCTCCGAGTCTTCTTCGTCGTCAATTCTTTTTTTCCTGCTCTGGTTGCAGAGCATCTGGCAATATATGCATCCCATTAAAGTAGTGAGCCAAGACATTTAGCAGAGGACTTGTCAACCAGCCCTGCCAAAGATACTGTGGGCCATAATAATAATAATAATAATAATAATAACAACATAAGCACCCATCACCATGCAAATCACTCCAGTTTACAAGAGGAAATGACATCACTGATCAATAAAACACAGGTCCCCCCCCCACCATGCTGATGATGCAGGTGAAGGGATCCCCTCTGGTTGGTATAGGAGACAAGTGAAGAACTACCACGAGCTCTTTTTAATGTGTGATAAGCACTAAAGGTCAGCGAGACACCGTTTCCAACGCTTTCTTCTTCTTTTTCTCCCAATAAAAAAAAAAATCCAGACCAACGCAACTTTCTATTCTGAGATCACTTCCTGCGACCGGGCCAGATTCAGTTTTAACCCGCAACAAACTGCAGAACAAGCCCGGCAGTCACACCTACTTTTATGTAGCGATTTGACCACTGTTCAGAGGTTTGAAAGCCGGAATTTGAACTTCTGCTCTCAAACGTTTTTTTTCCTCTGTGGCTTCAAGTCAAGAGCAACGGCCGCGAATGCCTTCAAGAAAGGACGGTTCCAAAGTGTTCCCATCTGTCCCAATTTGCACAAAGGTCTTGACAAGACATCAGGGAGATGCCGCAAAAGAAGAGTTTTTAACACTGGCTTCAGTGGTTGAAAGGGTGGAAGAAAGGCCGTTGCTAACAAGAGGCTAAAAGAGACAAACCGTCATCACGCAAAACACACCAGTCCCCCTTCAGCCTCTTTACGTGAGCTTTTGACCTCTTATGATTGCATTTACGCATTAAAAAATCCCCATGAGGTGGGGTTCATTTGTGAAGATTATGTTGTTGAACAAAACATGTAAATATCATTAAAGTTTGTTTACCACAGAGTTTATTTCATAGGATTCAAAAAAATGGGAAAAATCCCATTGGCCTTTCAAAAAATGAACTCTATAACCTCGAGATCTGAGATTTAAATGAGACACTGTTGATACACTAAGAAAAATACAGGACACGTCCAATCATTATTGGCTTGATAATAAAAAGGCAGACTTGCTAACGCTCTAATACGCGACACTAAATTTCAAAATCACCTTGGCCTTTAGAAAGAGTCACAATTTCACATAAAATGTGTCGTATACAGTTACTGAGAAAGAAAACATTCATATGTAATGGTTGGCCGTTGGCTGGAAATAAGCAGCCCATTTAGCAGACACTTTCCAGTGTGAATGGGTCAATTGTAATGCATATTAGCATGTGTCAATGGAGGGGGGGGGCTATGCTCCGTAGCTGCATTTTCTTTCATGCACAGGCTGAAAACAAAGAGCAGCACAAAGGAGTCCGCCCTCACCAACGGGAGGCTGCAAGGACACATGGGGAGTGAAAGTGCACACATGACTCTTCCGTGTTTTTTTGCCAGCCGCTCCATATCGCAGGGAGGGTGAGCGTGAACAGAGGCAGCGGCGATTTCTCCACCATGTGAGATTTCATAGAGATCACTGGAGAGGTCAAGAGGGATCATCCAAGATTTAAAAATTAATGACCTCTTATTTTGAAGGCCATAGTGGCTCTATTAGAAAAACTACTTTCTGCCCATAGTATGGAGTGTCACAGGGCTATAATATGCTGATTATATGTATTTAATATTTACATATACCAGTGGATCTGGTATTCAATGTTGAGGTAAAGTTCCATTGTTTCACTAAACTGAAATGTAAAATTGCACCAAAAAAAACAAAAAAAGTGTATTCTTGTAGCCAATAGTATAGCTCAAGAATAAACATACTTTTGTTTTCTATAAAATAATGTAGAAACACTATTAAATATTGACAGAAAGTGTCATTTATAAATTACATATATATTATAAATGAGCTTTTTTTTAAATATATATATATAAATGACTTTTTCAGCAAAGGGCATTACATGCAATATTATACTAAGTATTTGTAACAAAATAAAAAAATAAATAAAAAGAGCTATGAGTTATGAAGTAAAATATGAAAGAAAAAATAATAATATTCACGCCCCCTACTTCTGCGCGCGCTGTACATCATTACCAGATAACTTTATGATTGTTTCTTATCATCGCGACATGCCGCGGTGACCAGACACTCTTTATGTCGTTACCGTCGACGTTCTCCCGGTCGCTGATGTGCTGCAGGTTGCATCCCGTCTCCTCCCGGCTCAGATCCGACTCCTGGTGGTACGACTCCAGCCGGGAGTGGGCATTCCTGCTGCGGAGCTTGGGGCTGGCGGCCACGCAGCAAGAGGTCGTGCTCCCCATCTTTCTCCCCCTCTGCTCTCAGCGGGTCTCGTTCACGATCCCCCTTTTTTTCCGCTGAAAATAGGAACTTGAAACGACGGGTTCGCCAACTCCACCGGGGGCCGATCACCGTGGCACGGGGTGCCTCCGCGCTCCGGCGCCCATCGGTCCCGTCGGTTGTCCGCGGAGAGAGGCTGACGCGCGGGGACGAAGGTGTCACTTCCACCGCCGGCTGCAGCCGATGATCGTCACGGGCAGACCTGCCGCGGCTATCCCCGGCATCGTGTGGCAGGACGCATCATCACAGGGGTGTGTGTGTGTGTGTGTGTGTGCGTGTGTGCGCGCGCGCGTGTGTGTTCGTGTTGTGGCTGACTGGCTGGCTGGCTGTCAGGGCGATAGACCGACAAGGAAGGGCTGCAAATCCCCGAGAAAAGGTTCCGGTTCAAGTGGGTGGCGACACATGACCGAGCGGAGCAGATGAGAGGAGGGCTGACCGATGATCCAGGATAAAGCGGATATAAATCTATTTTGTTGTTATTGTTGTTGTTTTAATCCCGACAACAGCCTATTCGTCAATTGGTTATTGTTAGGCAACTTCTTCTTTTTTCATCCTTATGGTTCTAAAGTCCATTAAGGATGAGGTGATGATATTGGGTCAACGTTGTGTAGAGTTAATAATTATGCTTTGGGGGATATCTATTTTTTTTGTTAATTTCTTTAGGTGTGAAATTAATCGCCTTGGTCAACTTTCAGTGGGTGGACTCAAAGAAAACATCAAGTTGGCAAAGGACCCAAAATATTAATAGATAGCTATCATTTCCAGGATTATTTGGCTTTCACACTAGCTCACCTAGATGGTTGTATTATGAGGGCCCACAGCTGCAGAATAGGGACATCTGCTGGCCAACTCATGGTGTTGCACCTGCATGGATTTACTTGGGGTCCAGTGTGTAGATTTAGGGGATTTATTGGCCGAAATGTAATATAATATTAATTTTGTTTGTTCCCTTAGCTTAGTCTCTACAGAGTGGACAACCCAAACACATGAGAGAGGACCTGAATCACCTGAATCATCCCATGGCTAACAAACCTAACTATCTTGTTGAAGAACCCTTTACAAAACATAAATCTGACTAAAATTAGTATTATTCCAAATGGCCCCATTTGAAGGTGGGAAAGTCTGCCTTCATAATCCCTATAGGTTGTACTATAGCACCGCGTGAGTGGCGCCAGGGCCTCCACCCGGCTGCGTCTCACTTCCCCCCCCCCTGAATTCTGTGACTCCTGCACCTCCTGTGTATCAGTGACAATGACACAATGAATCATGACACACACTTCTGCAGTTACATGGCTGTATATAAGGACTGGAAACAAAAGGGATGCTTTGTTTGAAGCTTATTAATGAGAATGAGGCCTTACCCACGGCGGACCTATTATTTTGTGCATGTTGAAGTGAGACGGACCTCTTTTATCAAGAAGAAACTGGTAGATTTGTTATATTGTGCATGAAGAACAACGAAAAACAGCTGCCACTGAGATAACAAATGAAACTGTAGAGGACAGCAGCTGCATTAACATAATGTCTGTCTTTTAATCAGAGGGTCAGCGGTTCAATCCCCGCCTCCGCTAGCCCTAGTCGATGTGTCCTTGAGCAAGACACTTGACCCCGAATTGCTCTACGGTGTACGAATGTAAGTCGCTTTAGATAAAAGCGTCAGCTAAATGAAATGTAATGTCTCTAGATTGACATGTTTTCATGCAGCCGGTGAAAAGAAATTTAAAAAAGAAATGAAATGTAAGAGTCAGTTAGTTGACACATTTTAAGACAGCAAGGAAACTAACTTGTCTTAAGATAAACCTACGAAACGTTTTACAGTTGTGGTTTTTGGGCTCTGAGGTGTAGTAGCGCGTGTCGACCAGCAGAGGTCCTCCTCGACCACAGTTCACGTTGTCAAGGCAGTCGAGAAGGCCTCGTGTCTCCAGCCAGTTAACTTAAGTCTCGAGGTGGAAATTTCCACTCCAGCCTCTCTGGACCTGAAGGCCATGAAGACGTTTGAGAGGCCACACAATTAAACATCGATGAGCCTCCAACAGCGAACAATGAAAGAGTGCACTTTTCAACAGCAATTGACATCATACCGACTTAATACATCAAATAGAGCCAAATCGTTGTCATGCATTGGGAATGTTTTTTTAATATTCGCTCAAATTAAATAAATGTAACGTTGTACAGTCCACGGAACGTGCAATCAAACCATTTGGAGTGTCGTTTCAATTGTGTAACGGTTTTCAAGAGCAGAGGCAGAATGTGGAGGAGATAAGACGAGGAGAGGCTTTTCTCTTCAAGAACAGCCATCGGAGAAAGAGAGTTCCATGTGTTTGTGCCCGTGGGCGATAAAGACATGAAAGCGTGCATGTATGAGAGGGAGAAACACCTGAATGTGAGGCAGAAAAGAGGAGCGTATAGATTCTTCGCTGCTTTTATCACCATCAAACCTTTTTCGAGGTCAGCCAGAGGTTGCTATGGAAACTACTCATTTTCATGCACATCCCCTTCTTAAAAAAATAAATATAGTAATCTTATTTTGGAGGCTCTTAAAATATTAGTTTGCCTCATTTAGCTACAGACAATTTGACATATATAATAACCCTTTAATAGTTTTTAGGCTTCAGGCTCCATGGTGTGATGGAGGTATCATCTCTATTAGAGTGAGCTCCAATGGGGGAAAGGAGTTACTGACAATAAGAAGCGCCGAGTGAGAGAGACGGAATGAATTCAGTGAAATGAGAAGGCAAACGTCTCGATACCACGTGGGCCGTCTTGTGTTTGTGTGCAGACTGTTGCCATAACGTCGAGGCCTTGACTGATTTTACTCTGCCTTGTGTTTCCCTGACGATGCAGCCAGAGTCATTTCCACTGCAGAGATATCGTCAGCCTAAAATCTATCTATCCTATATCTTAATTAAAGTGTTGATGTATTTATTTTTAAACACAAACAAATAAATGATAACTACTCTGACAACCTTGATTTGAAAAGGAATGTGCTGAGGTATTTATTTGCATGCAGAGGTATTTATTTGCATGCAGATGACGCTCTGAATGGAAGGAGGCGTCACTGTTTAACATTCCCGTTGTGTCCCTTTCATGCAGATTGTCATCTCTCGTCAAAAAACTCTGCACATTCCTTTCAAATGACGCTTGAATTACTTCACAATCTTTTAAACATCAGCTCTAGATGGATTTGTCATTAGTATTCAACTTACTCTGACTGGCTCTTAAGTATATACGAATATCATTTAATGTATATTAATGCAAATATATTCGTATTGCGTATTGTATGTCAGTGGCTCCCAGGAAGTTAAGCAGCAACAGCTAATGCGATCCTTCAAACAAACAAACAAACTTCGGAACTTAAAACGGTGTCCTCTTCGCTCTCGTTGCCCCTGAAACACTTGCAGTACCTCTCCCTACCAGACGGGGGCAGCACTTCGCAAACGCGTTCCGTTCCCCTTGGCTCGAAACCCTCCCGAGGCAGGAAGTTGAGCAATAAATCGCAATCACGTGTCTCATTTGAATGTTTTATTAGATAAACAAAAATAGTTTTTTTTTTCACAATTCAAACGAGGAAGTACAGTGAGAAGAGAACACCGGGTAAAAGATAAACACAAAAGAAAAAATATTAATAACTACATGCAGGTAAATTCAACTCGGTTGATATCAAATTAAACATCATTTTATTATAATTTTTCGTAGAATTCCAGCCAACGTCCATTTCCTCTGTGAACACAACGCCATGAGGGAGTCATGGTGGTGTCACTGAGCTCAGCACTAGTTCACTAGCTGGAGAGCTTCGGCAGCCATAAGTCTGCCATGTTAAGAGGTGCTCTCTCTCTCTCGCTCTCTAAAATATTTTCAGTGGAAATTCTTTTTTTAAAAGCAGGCAGTCTTCTTAAATCACCAGAAACATGAACACAACATGATCAATATCGTTCAAATAAAAAGGTCTTTACATAAAAAAAAAGAAGAAAGAAATTGGCATCACCCTTTAAAACAGAGCATTTTTCAATATCCAGCCATAATCAAAATACAGTTTCGTAGCACAATGGATATCTATTGTTCGCAAAAAAGACGCTTGCGTGACAGTAGAGCGGTGAGTTATGGTGAGATGTCGCTTTACAAAAGATAACTTGTATTCCGTGTAGAATAGACGATTCACGTCGTCGCACGTCAGCCACAAACTGACATTTTCTTTGTAGAATATTTTCCAAAGTTGTGGAGTGAAATTCCTCGAATGAATGTAATAGAATATAAATTCAGATACTTTGGTTCTTTCTGTGCTTCGACGTTTCATTTCATTTTTAGAATATTACAATCGACGGATAAACCACGTGTGATTTCAGGTAATGCCCCCTGGCCGCTGCTTTGGCGTGAAGCATTATTTGTGCAGCTCTGTGCATGAGCAGCCATCTTGAAACACTTTTGTTATTTATTTTTTGTATTCTTATTTTTTGGACCAAACAAAGAACGTCTAGACAAACTGAAAACAAGTCGATGAGATGCAAACCGCCTCAAAGTGTTTGTTTTTTTCCGCGCGGAGAGGAATGCGTGACACGGCGAAGCATAAAACGACGTCAGGTAAACGCCGTCCGGTTTGCACCTCCTCTGACCTCCGAGGAACTCTCCGGCCTCTTCAGGAAGCACCTGTACTTCCTCTTCCCGCTCCTCTCCGTCGGCTGGCTCTGGCTGCACGTGCACGAAAGCTGCAGCACAAAGCATGCGACGAGCGCGAGAGAACAAATGGGGGGGTGGGGGGGGGGGGCAAATATCTGGCAAAAAGCGCAAGCTTTTCTTTTTCTTTCTCGAATTCCCCGGGACGCCAGGCCTGAGTGAGCAGAAACAACTAAAGTTTTTGTTCCAGAGTTCAGTTCTTCTTCTTTTTTTTCTCTCCTTTCTTTCTTTTTTTGTCGTTTGTAAACGGCGCCGTCTTCAGCTGCTCGTGACCACAGGCGGCCGCCGCTACTCAGTCTTGTGGCAGTAAATGTCCTTCAGCGCTTTCAGCTCCTCAATCAGGGTCTTGTTTTGGTTTTCCAACACGGCCACGCGGTTTTCCAGACACTTCACGTACTCCTTCTTTTTCCTGCGGCACTCACGAGCTGCCTCCCTGGAGAGGAAAGAAGAGATGGGGGGTGGGGGGGTGGAGATATGTTTAGTCGCTTATTTTAGGCTCAAGAGAAAAAAAAGCAAGCAATGCACAATCCAAGGGAGCGCATTGTTTTGAAGGTTTTTATTGTTAAACTGATTCCAAAAGTATTTCCATACTCTTTTAGCTTTCATTCCAAAATGAGATCCACCATGTGGAGGGATATGCTCTTTCCTGTCGACTCAAAAACATTTTTTTTGTCGCCCCTGAATAATAATTAAATTCCTATGAGCTTCCTCCCCCTCCATCGCCATCTCTCGGCACCGGCTGCCATACCTGTTTTTCATCAGTCGGACCTCCCTCTTGCGGGTGATGTCTCCGGAGTGCTGCGGTGGGGGGTTCTGCATGGACCCCGGGGACGCCGCCATCACGATGCTGTGAGCCAGGCCCGAGTTAGGCGAACGCAGCTGGTAGGTGGGTATGTCTCCTGTGGCAGCTGTATGGGGAGGGAGGGGGGGGGGGACAGAAGTGTTAGGAGACCAAGTTCTTTTACTTTTTTTGTTGCCCTTACTTCCCTTTTTATTTAAATAAACAAAATGCGATTAATGAAATGGCATTTTTCTCAGATTTCCCCAATTGCGTTAACGTGTGGTTCTTAACATCTTCACTTTTTTTTAAAGTACAGCGAACAGGAATGTGTTTCGCCACACAGGATGTTCGACAGCAACTTCAGCCAAGAGCACTTATCCGCTCTCCTTCCTGCCTTATGAGTTGAATTTCCTCTGACCTCGACTGTTCTTGTGGACAGATATTTGTTTCTTAACTGATTAGACTTGTTTTTTTTTTTTGGGGGGGGGGGGGGGGTAAAAATGGTTCAATGTGTTTCTCTGCCTGTGATTCTTTAATATTTTTGCTATAACCTAACTCCCACTGCAGTTCCTCTGATGGCCACTAGATGCTGGCTGAAAAGAGTCCTATTATTAATAAATAAAAATAGAGACCCTTTACTCCTCTTTTCAAAATATACAAATTTTATTTGACCGGCAGCGTCTCGTATTTGATCCCTTAAAGTGAAAAACAAAGCAAGTGGCTTCCTGGATGTGGTTCACCAGTTGACTCATCAACAAATGACTCCCTCAGTTTCTCTTCTGCACTTTGTTCCTGAGAAGTTTCTATCTACTCCCACTCTCTCCGACACACACACTCCGACACACACACACACACACACTCTCTGTCACTGTGATAACAGAGTGACTCGCGCTGTGCTGACGTCAGTGTGTGCGTCTCACTCGCCCGATTTGCATTCCCTCCTCCCTGCCTGGCCTCTGTTCCAGGAAACTGGAGTGACGTCAAACGGACAACTATCTCACCCCCCCCCCCCCTCACCCCCCTCTTCCTCCCTCCCCCGCGCTACACACAAACACACAAACACACAAACACACACACACACACACACACACACACACACACACACACACACACACACACACACACACACACACACACACACACACACACACACACACACACACACACACACACACACACACACACACACACACACACACACACACACACACACACACACACACACACACACACACACACACACACACACACACACACACACACACACACACACACACACACACACACACACACACACACACACACACACACACACACACACACACACACACACACACACACACACACACACACACACACACGATCCCCCACTGCCTTTCTGCCTGAGACAGCAGAGCAGACGGTGCGTGTGTGTGTGTGTGTGTGTGTGTGCGTGTGAGTGAGTGTAACAGCGGGATACACACACACACACACACACACACACACACACACACGATCCCCAACTGCCTTTCTGCCTGACAGCAGAGCAGACGGTGCGTGTGTGTGTGTGTGTGTGTGTGTGCGTGTGAGTGAGTGTAACAGCGGGATACAGACTAACAGGAACATAGTTGGGCAGACTAACCAAAACGCTTTTCAGTTGTTGTTGTTGTTGTTGTTGTTTTTTTTGGGTGAGCTTTCTTTCCCCGTGGTGAAATAGGAAGGACAGCGGTCCAATCTGCGGCATGTGTCCCCCACCCCCCATGCACGAAACAAAAGTGATTCACACGTCATAAACATGTCTCCGCCAGCAGTTTAAATAGAAGTGGTCCTGTTACGGTCTGAAAAGCCTCTGTTCAAACAGCTCAACATCTTGTTTGCAGGTGGGTGTAAACCCGAGCGGCTCGCCCTGATGTCCGTGCAGAAGTCTCTCCAGAGTACAACAAAAGTCACTTTGTGCACAAACACGCAGACAGGAAAAAAAACCCCGAAAGAAACCGGAGAAAACCCTTCTTTTTTTTAAAGTGCGCGCGCCACCCTACCTGACTCCGTCTCATCCCCGGTTACAGCCATCTCTCGGTTCCGATAATCCACGGCAGCCGAACACGCCGCGCGGAGGCAACTCTTCTCCTTCTCGCTTCGCCAGAGCTTCTCTTTCTCTTTCTCTTCCTCCTCCTCCCCTCCCTCTTGTTTTTCTAGTTCTTCCCTCTCAAGCTCTCTCCGCGTCGGAGTGGTCACTCGTCACCTCCGCAGCCCGATTACAATTACAGGCATTGACATCACAATGACATCACTCCTGCCCGCTGAAGTCAGTAAAACACCCGGGATTAGAGTCCCTCCTCCCTCGACACACACGGTGCGCGCTGGGAAGGCAGGCACAGAGGGAGGGGGGAGGGATGGTAGTGGAGGGCTGGTATTTTTAGCACCAGTGACGCAACCGGAGAGACGCTCAACCAACAAGAGGATATTGTGTCCCAACTGTTGGGAGTCGTTCCGTGTGCGTAAAGAGACGCGAGGAGGGCACGAGGACAACGTATTTGTTTAAGGCAATCGCAACGTGAACAGATATTTAGCGCAGCCCCGTGAAAAGGGTTGTATTTACTCACCTGTGCGTTGTGCTTAAACCCCTGCAGTGTTGCTCAAAGGCCAAGCAGTTGTTTGCGTGCAGTATAAATGTGTTGTATTCGTCTATTTGAATATTTATGGGTACCGGAGGTCCCAAATTGTTCTTGGAATAGCATAACTTTCGTATGACTGGGAAGGCGGAGACATGTGGATCCAATGAGTCCAATCATATTCACGCGCGGTGCTGTTGTTCTCCATAGGAGCCCTTTCACGTGAATGAAACACCCCAAAAAAGGTGAATTCGGTGTATACAATGAGCTGTGGTGACCTCAAGGATGGTCGCAAGTGAAACATAAAAACGAGAGACCTTGGGCATTCAGAGGACGTATGGCTTTCCTCGGTTAAAAGAAGTGTTCGCCATCCAATCGCTGAGAAATACAATCCAAACTTTTTGATACCAAATCATAGCACACCACATTGTTCTTCAAGGTCTTGCTTTCTTAAAAGTAGTATTTGAGGGATTTGTGACATTTTTTATCAATTCTCAATTGGTTAAAAAAAAAAAAAACGGTAGATTTAGCACCAAATCTGTGTAATAAACACAAAAAAGAGGCAACAACTTATGAGACACAGAGCCTGGTGAACTCCATATACTTCCATCATAATGTTCTACGCCCTTTTACACTTTCACAATGTATTTGTTCGTTAATTAATTAGCAATCTCCCCCGAAAGATCCCCGACCAGCGAGGAAAGCCGGAAAACAAACACCGGGCGCGCACCGCTCCTTTCTCAAATGGATCTCATTGTGAAAAGCTTTACCTGCTCGCCCGCCTGGTTTCTCAGGTAGACCCACTTCCTCTGTGCTCAGACATTTCTCAGATGTGTCCACCCACATCTGAGACCTGCCAGTAAAAAGGATTGGGCGTGCACCAAACAACAAAGCAAATCTCAAGATCGGACAAGCCCATTCACAGCTGATCGCCAAACACAAATATAGAGAGAAAAGAAACTGGGCGATCTGCCTCTCATTTTCACGTAGAAATGGCAGAGCAAGGATTTAACTTGGACCCAGAAACGCTCGGCTGCTCAATCTGTCTGGATCTACTGAAGGACCCGGTCATTATTCCCTGTGGACACAGATACTGTATGAGCTGTATCAGACACGTCTGGGACGAGGAGGGTGAGAAGAAAAGCCACAGCTGTCCTCAGTGCGCACAGACCTTCCTAGCGAGGCCCGACCTGGTGAGAAACACCACGTTAGCGGATTTAGTGGAGGAGCTGAAGGCGGCGGGACTCCAAGCCGATCGCTCCTGTGCTGGACCCGGAGATGTGGCCTGTGACGTGTGCACTGGGAGGAGGCGGAAAGCCCACATGGCCTGTCAGACTTGTCAGGCTTCTTACTGTGAGCAACATCTCCAGCCTCACCAAGACCCCCCGACACTTGAAAAGCACACGCTTGTCAGCCTCACCGAGAAGCGTCCGGAGAACGTTTCCTACCAAACCCGTGAGGAATTTGCCCGCCATCTCTGTCCCGTGGACGCGGTCTCGGCCGCGGCGGAGAGAACCGAGAGGCAGCGAGAGCTGGAGGCCAGTCGACTAACCATCCAGCAGCGAATCCAGAGCAGAGAGAAGGGCGTGAGGGTTCTTCAACTGGAGGCGGAGGCTCTCAACCGCTCTGCTGACAAAGCGGTGGATGACAGTGAGGAGATCTTTGCTGGGCTAATCGGTACGATTGAGAGGCAGAGACGCGAGGTGAAGATGCAGATCCGGTCTCGGCAGAAGACGGAAGTGAGCCGGGTCGCAGAGATTCGGGACAAGCTGGAGGAGGAGATCGCCGATCTGAGAAGAAAAGACGGCGAGCTGCAGCAGCTTTCGCAAGCGCCGGACGACGACAACGACGACCCCCGTCTTCTCCACAGGAAGCCTTCCCTCACCCGCCTCGGTGGACCCATGGACTTGCCGAGCTACACCCGTCCTCTTCGGTACGTGGAAGATGTGACGGCGGCTGTGTCGGAGGTGAGAGATAAACTTCACAGGGTTCTACACAAGGAATGGCCAACGGTCTCACGGACGGCGACCGGAGCGGATGCGCCATCGACACCGCCGGAGCCCGCGACAAGAGCTGTTCAGCGAGGTTCAGTGAGGTCACGTGAGTACCACAGGTACTCACGTGACCTCACGCTGGACCCAAACACGGTGCACACACATGTGCTGTTATCCGAGGGAAACAGGAAGGCAACACTGGTGAAAAAGACTCAACTTTACCATTGGCACCCGGACAGATTTCTGGAAAGGTGGCAGGTCCTGAGCAAGGAGGGCCTGACTGGGCGTTGCTACTGGGAGGTGAAGAGAAGCGGAGTGGAAGTCTTAATAGCAGTGGCCTATAAGGATATCAGCAGGTCGGGGACCTTCGACACATGTGTGTTTGGAAACAACAGCAAGTCTTGGGGATTAGCCTCTTACAAAAACGGTTATCAATTCAAACACAGCAACATCAGAACTCCCGTCTCAGGACCTCAGTCCTCCAGATTAGGAGTGTACCTGGATCACGGTGCAGGTATTCTGTCCTTCTACAGCGTCTCTGAAACCATGACTCTCCTCCACAGAGTCCAGACCACATTCACTCAGCCTCTCCATGTCGGATTCTGGCTTCCAAATACTAAAGGAGACACAGTTGAGTTGTGCTAAAGAGATAGAGGTGACAGCAGAGGGCACAACCCTTCAAAACTACGGATAACTACCCACTGGGGAGCTCCCCTCAAGATCTACATATCTTCAAGAGGATTTGTTGGGGGGGGGGGGGGGGGGGGGACTTCGCTGAGGGTCTTTTTAGAAGTGAAGACTGCCGGTGCTGCATTGGCTCATGCATTTTACCAATGACCGTACACTCACGCCACTCATAGTTCCTCTTGTGCTGGGACAGTACCAACTCTAAAATGCAAGGGGAAACGTCACATGACACAATAAAATGGGGGGTTCTTACAACTTTTTAATATGTACTTAATATGGCAATGTGAGTAGAAGGATATTTGTTCCATGATGTTTTAATTTATCATTTGTGACATTTGTTTTAATTGGCTGAAACTTTAAATGTATGAATGTAGTGTAATGTATGATACTGTGTGCTTCATTTGTTCACATCTGTATTTTTATATTCCAATCTAGTTTAATTTTTAGCTATTATTCTGCTATGCAGTATTCAGGGAGCCCACATAATTTCCAATCAGACCAGGTCTTTGTGTTTATTGTTATGTTTATGGTTTTATGGGTGATGGTGAGACAGGAAGACAGAAGATAAAAAACCAAGAAACCAAAAAGGCTCGGATTGAAACCCTATTCTTCACAGACATCAAAATGCAAATGACGTGGCCACTTATGTGATACTCTATCCTTATTCTCATTGAGATGGTGCCCCGTAAATCACAGTCAATTAGTCCCTCTATTAGACGGTCGTCCGCCTCCACTCTGATGCTGCTGATGGTGACAAATGAGTCCATGAGTGAGTCACTGGTCCTTAAGCACTGCTACCTTTTTGTGTGTGTGTGTGTCTATGGTATGACCCAAACAGTGTCAATTAAATCTCACGGATTCATTGAATATTGTAATAAAATAGGTTTAAAGAATCAAAAGAGTTTCATTTAAGAGTTTCCTGTCAAATGAAGACGTTTGACATTTATTAATACCCGATGATTGGTGCTCGTACAAACGTATACTTTGTCATATTAACATCCCTCATCATATTGACACTATTATGTACTTTCTCAGCGTTGCTGGTAATGTACTAGCCCCCAGGACAAACTGTTCCCTATCGCTCTTCACACCCATGGTTGTGGTGGGTGAGTCTTGTACGTTTTCTTTTCACACAATCCCTCAATTAAAGCCGTGTCACTCTTGAGATGTACGTTATTCCTCATGCTGAAAGGATCTGGAAAATTCCCTTTTTTTTTTTTTTTTTTTTGCTACGCGTGACATTTTCTATATCCTTTGAACCCTACCTTGGACGAGCACCTGTCCTCCCTGAATGTAGAACTGCTGTTGGGAGTCTCCGGCCTGAGCGGCACACTGCAAGATGGTGGCTCCATTCTGCTGGGCGTGAGAGCTGGCCACCATCACGCTCTGTCCCCCCTGAAAGGCTTCCCCTCCTGGGCTGGTCAATTGCACGGCTCCCCCATGCGTGATCGCAACTGTGTGGGATCAGAGTTACATTACATTACATTACATGTCATTTAGCTGACGCTTTTATCCAAAGCGACTTACAATAGCAACTTACAATTTATCCAAAGTGACTTACAAAAAGTACAATGAGCTTGAGTCCACGTTTATTCCCTGTAATCTTATGTCATTCGCATACACAGACGTGGTGAAATGGTCTATAAGCCGTATAGTCACAAGGTTGAGAATTATGTTCCTGCACCGCTAATTTATGGCAAATGCAGCAACTATGATCCTATGTGTTGGATTTTTTCCCGTCCGATAACTGTTACTGGCGCCGGTTGTATTTTAAAGATATTTACCACATTTAACTGATAGCAAACACGCAGCAACCTGTCGAGTGAAGCCAATGCTTCACGTCTTAAATCATGCATTCTCTCTAACGTCCACCAGGGGACGACTCCTCTGGTTGTATAGAAGTCTATGAGAAAATGACTCTTGATTTATTCCCTCAGTAAACATGAGTTTATGGTCTAAATCTCTAGTTTCAAGTCTTCTTTAATACAGCAGGATGTTCATTTAGTAAATTGTGGTCAAACAGACCATAAAACAGGGTATGCTTTAGGGCGGGGCTTACTGTGATCGACAGGTCTGTGCTGCTACCAGAGACGTATACACTGTCTCTACGTCACTCCTCCGCATTCTAAATATGGCGACCTCCGTTTATTGGTTGCAAAAAGCCAACATGGCGACGGCCGTGATCTAAGATGGCGCCTCGAGGCTTCAAAACGACGTCCACAAACCAACGGGTGACGTCATTGGACACAATTAAATGAACACTATGTTATAGAACAGTGTGACACACGCTCACACGCGTACTGACTATATTGTCCTGAGCTGGTCTGGTAGATGGAGGTCGGCACTGTTGCCGAGGCAGCACTGGAGACCTCTTCCTCCTCCTCCTCCTCCTCGTCGTCGTCGTCGTCCTCCTCCTCCTCCTCCTCCTCAGTCCTCTCTTCATCAATTTTAGGAACTGCCGGAGAATCCGATGAAAGCTCATTCAATATTTTTCTGCGGGAGAGAAGACTTTACACTTTACAAACTGATCATCATCATCATCATACTCTCATGTTTGTTTTTTATATGTTAATGCATCTATACTTATAGCATCCCTACAATGTTTAAACAAAATGTTTATTGTAGTGATAAAAAGTAATAATGATAAAAAAATCTAGAAAATAAGAAAAAGAAAAAGTTGAACAAAATGATTAAATATCTACAAAAAAAAAAGAAATACACACATATACATTTATTATTCAAATGCATTTCATCTGTATTTACAAAAAGGGGAAAACATTTTCAAACTCTTCAGAGATGAATCCCTCAATATTGTTTGATTACTCGTATTTAATACATTCAGTCCACTGTTGCAAACATTCTTGTTCTTGATTCTGGAGGTTATTTCTTTTCCCATTTGACTCCCAGCTGTTAAATGAACCGAGTGTCCTGTCAAGATATCCGTCTCGCGTCTCATGCGTGTTTTCTTCACTTGTTTAGTGTTGACGTCTTCTCACCGATAAGACGGACGCCTGGAGAGGAGCACCCGTCTCTTCTGGGTGTCTGTGACCGACTCGTCATCCTCCATCTCTGCCACACTGGCGATCTGTAGCAAACAACCAGTATTAAAAAGCTAAATCTCTGCTTTCTGTAATTCGGACTTTCGTGACGCTGTGAGAGAGAAGATCGACATCAAAGAAGGATTTTCATTCTGAACTTTGATTTCTTTCCTCACAGACTACCGACTGTGTAACATCCTCCTTTTCTCCCGAGCTTTTATTTCACCGCAGCATGAAAACACAGGCCTACACGTCCGCGGACGCAAATGGTACATTTTTGAAACGATAACAAACTTTGCGTCATCAATCAGTCCGCTCGTGTGACTCACGGCGATGCGTCACGGCTGTGTGTTACCAACACAAAGGCTGCGACGGCCCCACGAGGAGACAATGTCTGCGCCAGACAAAGGACACGTCTGATGTCACCGAGGTTAAAGCGGGGGCGTGTCCGTGTCTACCTATTGAGGATTACGTGAGTGAAGGTTAGGCGTATATGCTTTCAGGCTTGAAAATCAGAAGGGTTATAAAAGCAGCAGAAATGACTCCAATCGTCAGGTTTCTGCCGCTTTGCGGAACCTTTTTTAAATCTTGAATCGGCCTGTTTACGGGAGCGAATACAAACATTGTGAATAATCCGGCTCGGTCAGAACTGTGCTTTAAAAAAACGCAAACAAAAACAACAAACGGTGACACGGGATATTTACTGCTATGAAGTACAGCGCTCTGTGAAATCGGTGAACAAAACCTCTTTGTGGTCGCCATCTGCCGCCTCACTGCGCCGCTCTCTCTCTCCTGACCTATTTCGGCGTGAAGACACTTTTCAAGTAACCTGCTTTGCTTCACATGTGAGAAAATCTGCTGCGACACGTTTATCTGATCAAATGTGATGGGTGCAGAGTGTGTGTGGAGGGGTGGGGTGGGGGGGGTCGGCATTATTTAATTTCCCATTTACAAACAGTTTTTTTTATCTCTTCAAAAAGGTGCCAAAAGTACTGGAACATCCTTGCGTCTGCACCAACCAACCTTCCACACACGCGCACACACACACGTCGCTGGAGCGACCTCCCTCCCAGACACAACAACAACGCCTCCCGAATGTGAAGGTTAGACTGATGAGCTTAGACCTCGGATCCTGCGCTGCTCTCATCAAGCCTGTCAACATGAGACCACTAGTCAACATGGAGCCTCCAGAATTGAATAACTTCAGGCATGACTTGATAGTCGAGACGTGGCTTAACTTTTTTGATATGACAGATTTGACTTGTAATGACTTAAAGAAATGACCTGGACTCTTTGACGACATGAGACTCAACTTGAGGCTTGCTCCGACAGATCTGACTGAAATTTGCTGATATAATAAAAAATTCCGACTTGGTCGTGTCTTGTATGACTTGAGAATTGATTCGGACACCAAAGGATTTCGAGATCTTGCTGATACTGATATTCATTTATTCATACGAAACTGCCTTTGGTCAGAACGTGGTGCAAATGTATTCACCGTCTTCGGTTCTAGAAAACAAGCTCTCACCTGGATCGTCTGGACGTGTGGCGCCTGTATGACGGAGGTCTGCGGGGCCTGGATGACCCCCTGGACCTGCACCGTCCGACCGTCACACAGCTGGATAACCGTCACACCAGGAGACTCCGCCGACGCCTGCGTGGCGCAAAAGAAAAGGGGAAAGGACTAAACACCGTGTGTCATGACGTCTCCACGCGTTAACGCGCTGAACAACTGCGTCCGCTTGTCCGTGAACGTTCGAGTGGCAGAACACGTCATGACAGGTGAGTGTACCGGACTGTCTTCACTCCGGCTCTCGTCTCCGTCCGTCACCGAGCCGTTTAAACTGCTGTCCAGCCGAGGCGAGGCCGAGGTATCCATAGCCGGCCACCTACAGACGGACAGACACAGAGGGTTACTGCTGCTGGGGCTGACGAAAGGCCTTCCTCCCGCTCTCCTCTCCGGCACCACGATCAGAGGTCAAAATAGTATCTTTTCACGTGGTGCCAAAGACCCGTTACAGTACTTCCCTTTTTCGTTAAACAGGATCTCAGCCGCCTCTGACAAGGAGACGTTTTTTTTTCCCCACATTGTAAACCCATATTGCCTGCAATAAACCTGGATTTTATTTGTTTCCTGGCTACCGAAAAGTATTTAATGAAGTATATTTTAATGGAGTTTCATTGTCACACTTAAATATTTTAAATGGTGTTCGTGGAACACACGTTTAAAAGTTGTAAACTGAAAAGTTGTCACTTATATATATATATATATATATATATATATTTTTTTTGGCCACTTCCAAGGCAGTAGATCATTTGCTTGTGATTGAACACAATCTGATTAGATCTTCGTCTGAAGATCTCCGCCGGCAGTGATTGTTTATCCGGACGGGGATAAATATGTATTGCGTAACATGCATTGCTCCGGCTCATTGTGTGCGGCAGCAGCCACCCGGTGGGGCACTTTTTCACACTCCAGGACGGAGTCTGTTACAAACTCCAACTCCAGTTAAATAGATTCAAAACAACAAGAGAGAGAGAGAGAGAAGTGGGAAAAAAAAAAAAATATTTATATGTTTTTTAATACACACGTCTTCACAAACCGGTTTGAGCCAGAGATGATGAACAACAGATGTCATTGAATTTGAAGGCCGAGGATCAGTGGCAGGCTGACGTCAGCAGCCTGCGTCACATCATAGATCATAGTCCCCCCCCCCCCCCCCCCCCATGAGGGACCCTCATGTCCAACTACAGAGCCCCTGTTTGATAAAGATTAGTACCAAGCGTGAGACATCAGATTAGGAAGTGGTCTCACAGCTGCACTGTAAACCATGAAAATCCCCAAAGCCAGAGCAGAGGACAATGTATACACTCACTTCCAATGTCTCTGTAAAACCTCAATTCCCACTTCTTGTTTACTGACGCACATAAAGCCCGCTTTGAACTTTTTCAAGTGTAACAGAATCATTATCCAAAGAACTTCTTGAAGGCGAATGTGACTTCCTTTTTATTCTTTTTTTCGCAGTCAAAGTGAAATAAAGGTGTACTATAACTTCCCCAATATGTTTGCATATGAAGACTTTTTTTAAATTGTAAACGCTATATTATTTTTTGCAGCGCAATTGGGAATTAAATAAAATCATATATTTCGGAACGATTTGCAAAAGAACAAACAAAAAATGAATGAAGCGTTGGTATTTTTCGATTATGGATTCTTTTATTTTGAAGGGACACCTTTTCGCTCCAAACTTCCGACGCACGTGACTCCGTCTAACTTGACGCAAACTTTTTTTTTTTTTTTAAATACAAACAAACTTACAAAAAAAAAAAAATTCAAAAAAAAAAAAAAAAGGAACTGCTGCCACTGCAGGCTGCCGACAACTTTTTATGTATTTATTTTTTGCTCCACGTTGATCGGCTAATTCACCGACCTGTTTTTAAAGCGACACGTTTTAATGAACGGTTTACCACCGCGGGCGTGTGGGTTTGCACGCTGTCCCCCGACCGGCGCCGAGCGAAAGTGTGACAGCTTTGCAGCGACTTACCGGAGTTTTACGTAGGCTGACTCGTGACTAATTACAGCATTGGGTTGGACGGCCTTGCGCCTTCGCTCACGTAGTTTCACGTAGTTCCGCGTCAGCGCTGACGATGCTGTGTCGAAAATGTCGACCGGGTGGGTCAGTTTAGCGTCAAAGAGTGCGCATGCGGAGCGAGACGGTTCCCCCCCACCCAACCGCCTCTCCACCTACTTCCGCGTTCGCCAACGTGCGGCATAAAAACGAGCAGCGGCCGAAATGTTCTACATTTGTATTCAATGCGTATTTTAAATGCTGTGTAGGACAAAATATATCAATACATAGAAATGGATTTATTTATATCATATTTTGTATAGTATATGAATTCATATAAATGTGTTATTTTCTCTATTTTAGACCAAACCTTAATCGAGCAGTCGCCTTAAATAAAGTTTACCTCAACTGCACGAGGTGAGCTTATCAGTACGGATATCAGTTTTCTGGAGGAAGATTAAATATAGGTATGAATCCTAAATGGCATTACCTTAAATACATGTCCTACATCGTGCCAGTCATTTTAATGGTACAGCATTTAAATACTCAAATCGCAAATTAAACAACAACACGTGATTCGAGTTTGCATTAATATGACTTAGACAATGGATGTCCTTAAATTAAGTAATTTCCACATCAACTTTGGATATTTTTCAGCTTTTCTATCATGAGTCACATGTTTACAGACCATAGTAATGTTGCCATCTACTGGCTGACAAAAGTCTCTTAAAGCTAAATTCAACCCATCATTAAAGCTTTAAAACGTTTTTATTGTAAGCCCAGAAACAATGGGATGTGTTTTTAGCCTTCATATAGAAGTCAAACTCTCTATAAAAGCAGTAAACAACAAAGGGTGCAAATATAATAACCAACACTGGAGCTCTATAAACATAAATGTATTTACAAAAGCGTATGCGCATGCTGCCTATATCTGCATCATGATGACTGGATTATAAATGAGTAAATTTAAACCTTCCAAAAGCATATAACCACAAAGTATAAGGACTATGATAACTTTTTTTTTAAAGCCTTAATTAAAAGAACATTACAAACTGTGATACATTTTTCTTCATACTCCCCATGTGTAAGCTCACTCCCATATAAAGGTGTGTACTGTGGAATCGGTTCTGTACTTGCTGAATTGCTTTATTTAGATCTGAGCCACCATCTGTCCCCCTGCATGCCAGAAGAGGTCGAACTGTTCAGACCCCGTCCCTGCTGTTCTCAACGCGGCCGAGCTCCTCCCTTAATCTGCCCCACTGTGACGGAAAGGAGCCTTATTCAGCAACACGTGAGAGGTGTGTGTTTTATATGTGGAGCTCTGTGTGTGTTTACGGTGCACGGTAGTAATATGGTTGCGTTGTGTATTTTGTACATTGTAAATGCATAAAGCACTGTCTCTAGTTTTGGAGGCAAAATGTTCCTTCATTTTTTATATATTTATTTACAAAGTAATGATGAAAAACCTGTAAATTGTGTAACTTTCCATACATTTCTATAAATATTCAAATTTATGTTATGCATTATTTGTGCATATTTCATATATATATGTGTAATATATATATGTATATGCATATATATTGTTTTTATATATATATAAAAATGTGTACATACTGTATATGTGTGTGTGTATATATTACATATGTATTATTTGACTGCAACATTTAAATTGTCCTACAGAACATTTTTGTCATTTGTCTAAATATTGGAGTTATGTATATATATATATATATATATATATATATATATATATATATATATATATATATATATATATATATATATATATAGCTACCAGAATACCTGATGTATATTACATCAGGTATTCTGGCCCCACCTCTCACCCTCTGGTCCTTCCTCCTCCTCCTCCTCCTCACCAACCTCGGCCTGTCCTGCGGGTCGGAGGATGGAGGCTCCAGATGGTCGAGTACCAACAGCAGAAGGGGGACCCTCGGAGGGTGTGTGTGGGGGGGGGGGGGGGTCACAAAGGCCTGACAGCAGGGAGCCATGTGACCTGGGCCAGACAGCTCTTTAGCACGAAATTAGCCCGGGATGAACGCGTAACACAGTGACATGCTGCTAATTACCACCAAAGACACATTTGGGCGTCTGTTCGAGACCTTTGCAGATTAACTGACCTAATTTGTTAAATTCACCATCCTTCCTGCCAATAACATTTCCCAGAGGTCAAGCCCCTGATCAGCGTTTAAAATCATCAAATATCATTAGTTTGAGTTGTTCATGTGAACCGCATCTGGAAAATGTTGCTGTATGAATGAAAAAGAATAATGATAATAACAATAAATATTAACAATAATTATTTGTATTATTATTCTAAGTAATAACAATAATAATGATGGTGACAATAATATTGATAATAATAACTATTATTATTAACTAATTGTGTTCCAGATTAAATACACACTGAATATCTAAACTGTTCATAATTGAACTGACTAATAATAAGTGGTTCTAATTAAATAAGTTGACTCTTTGAGGTTGAAATCCCAGTGAAAGGAGTAAATGTCCGCTGAGCACCACCAGAGGTCACTACTGATTCAAACATCACTTCATCTGACAGGTTGACGTTGGTGATTTACTCCAAACACTCTTTGATGATCAATAAGTGCTTTTCATTTTCATTCATGTGCTGTTTTATTGAAACAGGTTTTCAATCAGCTGGAAAACCTGCAATTGATTATCTGCGACCTGCTTCTGACGACTGTGTTTAAGTGACCTCGGCATTAATTAAAAAAAAGCGCCCACAACTTTTTATCAAATGTTGGCTTTTTTATCTTCCAAAGTTGATGGAGTTTGCATTCATCATATACGCAGTTGAGATGCACGTAGAAGGTCTGGAAAAGAGACACTAGGTTTTTTTTTTGTTTTGTTTTTTCATATTAACATTTTTCTTGGAATTTATTTTTAAATGATCATTTAATAAAATGTATGTATTTCTATAGGGAAATAAAAAGTCTCCCTGGACACCACTCTAATTTAAACAATCACTGGATGGGATTGTTTTGACCTTTGACCTTGCTACGTCACTTCTCTTTACAACGTAAACAAATCTCAAATCTGAAGCACATTCTACTGTAACAGGAGAACCACCATGAACCAGTGCTCCTACTCTCCTGCAGGAGAACCACCATGAACCAGTGCTCCTACTCTCCTGCAGGAGAACCACCACAAACCAATGCTCCTACTCTCATGCAGGAGAACCACCATGAACCAGTGCTCCTATTCTCCTGCAGGAGAACCACCATGAACCAGTGCTCCTACTCTCATGCAGGAGAACCACCACGAACCAGTGCTCCTACTCTCCTGCAGGAGAACCACCACAAACCAATGCTCCTACTCTCATGCAGGAGAACCACCATGAACCAGTGCTCCTATTCTCCTGCAGGAAAACCACCACGAACCAGTGCTCCTACTCTCATGCAGGAGAACCACCACGAACCAGTGCTCCTACTCTCATGCAGGAGAACCACCATGAACCAGTGCTCCTATTCTCCTGCAGGAGAACCACCACAAACCAGTGCTCATACTCTCATGCAGGAGAACCACCATGAACCAGTGCCTATACTCTCATGCAGGAGAACCACCATGAACCAGTGCTCCTATTCTCCTGCAGGAGAACCACCATGAACCAGTGCCTATACTCTCATGCAGGAGAACCACCATGAACCAGTGCCTATACTCTCATGCAGGAGAACCACCATGAACCAGTGCTCCTACTCTCATGCAGGAGAACCACCATGAACCAGTGCCTATACTCTCATGCAGGAGAACCACCATGAACCAGTGCTCCTACTCTCATGCAGGAGAACCACCATGAACCAGTGCTCCTACTCTCATGCAGGAGAACCACCATGAACCAGTGCTCCTACTCTCATGCAGGAGAACCACCATGAACCAGTGCCTATACTCTCATGCAGGAGAACCACCATGAACCAGTGCTCCTACTCTCATGCAGGAGAACCACCATGAACCAGTGCCTATACTCTCATGCAGGAGAACCACCATGAACCAGTGCTCCTACTCTCATGCAGGAGAACCACCATGAACCAGTGCTCCTACTCTCATGCAGGAGAACCACCACGAACCAGTGCTCCTACTCTCCTGCAGGAGAACCACCATGAACCAGTGCTCCTATTCTCCTGCAGGAGAACCACCACAAACCAGTGCTCATACTCTCATGCAGGAGAACCACCATGAACCAGTGCCTATACTCTCATGCAGGAGAACTACCATGAACCAGTGCTCCTATTCTCCTGCAGGAGAACCACCATGAACCAGTGCCTATACTCTCATGCAGGAGAACCACCATGAACCAGTGCCTATACTCTCATGCAGGAGAACCACCATGAACCAGTGCTCCTACTCTCATGCAGGAGAACCACCACGAACCAGTGCTCCTACTCTCATGCAGGAGAACCACCACGAACCAGTGCTCCTACTCTCATGCAGGAGAACCACCATGAACCAGTGCTCCTACTCTCATGCAGGAGAACCACCATGAACCAGTGCTCCTACTCTCATGCAGGAGAACCACCATGAACCAGTGCTCCTACTCTCATGCAGGAGAACCACCATGAACCAGTGCCTATACTCTCATGCACTGAGGCTGTTTAATGCGTTGACAGCTGCCGAGGCCTGCGGTCTGTGAGCGCTCCAGCTGTGCTGAAGAATTAAAATAGTCTCACACAGCTGCACGCTGGCACTAAATGGTGCCCACATGAACCAACACACACTCTTTCCACATACTTTAAATCCAGTGGCTCAAACCTTGTGTTGCAGCCCTTTAAAAAAAAGTATTTTAATGAAAGTTTGAACAAATGTCATATATGATCTACAGGCTCAGGTGGATGTTTCTTACAGTGGACGTGTTCAGTGGTGCTGAAGTCCATCCAGGTGGTCCAGGGTCCAGGTCCGGACGGTGTTTGGTTCAGTTTCAGGGTGGAACGATGGACTGAAACAGGAAAGGAGCAAGAAGACCTGTGGCTTTTTAACAAGTGATGATGTGTCATATATATACATATATATCGCGTTAACAAACCTAATCCCTAATTCTAACCTTCAACCTTCAACCTAAACTCAAACCCTAACACAGAGGAAGAGAAGATGAAACATAACACATTGGAGGACTTCACTTGGCTTCATATTCTTGTGAGGACACACGTCTGAGAAGGAGCAGTAACCCGCGTTGCGTTCAATGACCGCATTGATTTTAATATCGTTGTCTTTTTAACCGCCGCTGACCGTTGCATGCCTACGCGCCAAACATTACCCGTGGTGACCACAAGGGGGCGGGGAGGGGGGGAGCTCTCCCGGCTCCTCTGCTGCCTTCACGTACCGCTCGTAAAATCCACTCCCAAGTTGTTAGAAGATAGAAGAAATGCAGAATTCTGAAGTATTTATAGAACGTTTTCTATAAATACTTCAGAATCCTGCATTTCTTCTCATGGATGTGTTCATTAATTTATATCCTGTTGATTTATCCAGGCTTCATAATAATAATAATAGTTATGCACTGTATTTGTAAAGCGTTTTAAAAAGGTACTCAAAGGCACGTAACATGGTAAAAACAGAAGCAGCAAAACAATATAAACAAAGCAAATAAATGCCATTACATCTCTTTTACAGTAGAAAAAGGCATCTTCTTGGCACGCTGCTTGCTGAAACTGTTCTCTGTTTTATTCTAAGGGATGTTTCCTTTAGATACAGACTCAGATTATAAGTTATTCTACATTTATACAAGCTTTAATGATTTACAGATTTTCAACAATAGTAGGCTCATAATGCCGGCTGTTCCCTATACATCCCACAGCTCTGTTGATAACGCAACATTCCTATTTTGCGTTTTCATATCTCTGACATTAATAATGAGGCACACTAAGTTTTCTCAGGGGTTTTTAACTCAATAAACATTGCAAACAAAAATGCAAAAGTCTGATTAATTTCGACCCGATTCTGCATGAAGAAAGTTCAGGAAAACCAAATAGAACATGGTTGATGACCACAAACCTTTTTTTTTATTTTTAATGTAATTTAAGCATTTTCATTTTAAACAAATCTACCATGTTACCTTGCCTTCATAATCATTTAAAGTGTTGATTGTAAAGATTACATGTTGTTATTTCTTCAAACACATTTTTTATTATATATTATATATTTTTATTATATATATATATATATATATATATATATATATATATATATATATATATATATATATATATATCGCTTTCTAATACTGACAGTTTGCTCATATTTGAAACACTTCAGGACTCTTCTTGCTCTTTGCTTCAAAAGTTGGTCATTAAAATCCGACATTCCCAAATACACCTGAACGCAACATATGACCCAGCATTCGCTCAGCGTACAGGGAGAGAGAGAGAGAGAGACTCGGATCGGGATCGAGAGAGAGGGAAGAAGGGAGAGAGGGAGAGAGAGAAGCTAAACAGGTGGTCTGAAAACACGCAGAAAACAATGTCGTCCGGCGGGGAGAAGCGGAAAGACCTCTAGTCCTCGCTTGCAATAAAGGAATACCGGGACCGCCGCGGAGACGAACGAACGGAAAAACACATGCTCCTTTTTTACTCTCCTCCTCCTCCGCCTCCTCTTCTCGGTTTTTCACTCCGAATCCGGCCGAGACCTCGGACACTAAAACCATGAAAGTCACGGTGTGCTTCGGCAGGACCCGGGTGGTGGTGCCGTGCGGGAGTGGAAATATTAAAGTCCACAGTCTCATCCAGCAGGCTGTCATGAGATACAAGAAGGCTATCGCCAAGGTGAGTGGCGGCTACTTTTTTTGTTTGTTTTTTTTTTCTTCTTGCGGCTTTTGTGTTCCTGGAAACAAATGTTGCGACGTCCCCCGGAGGAGGGGAGGGGAGGGAGAGAGAGAGAGGCTCTGCGAGTGCGCACTCAATATGGCGCTAACTTGGAATGAAACGCAAAGAACAGGGAACCGGGTGGCTGAACGCACGTTTTCTGATGTCTTACGCTCGCGTTGCACAGTTAGTTGGTTCAGCTGCGCGTGCGGCACACTTTGTGCGCGCCGTGTGTGTATATTTTTTTTTGGGGGGGTTTTGCAAAGAAAGCCGCACCGCCATTGTGGTGCCTTGTGTTTTTGTTTTAAAAAAAACACCAAACTTCCTCTGGGATTCGAACCGTGGAGCCGAGCGAAGTAGTCCGCGGGTTTGTGGCAGCGTAACAGGGCAGTTTCTTGGACAAAAGTGCACAACCACAAACGGTGAAAGACATGGCAACCCAGTTGTAGGACCTCGGTTGATGCCTCTGGAAGTTGCCAGTAGAGCAAGCTAGCCAGTGGGGCTGCAAAAGTAGGACTGCGGTCTGAGGCGTTCAGGCTCCGGAGCAGAGCGACAGGAAATACTACCTCCAGCTTCACAGTGTGTCTTATGGACGAACACCCCAAAAAGTGCCCCCTTTGTTCGACCTGTAATGAACTCAGGGAGGGTTAGCTGGACTGTGCACGTAAATACACACATTATGAGAGTTCAGGCTCTGCAATGATGCTTTGAAGGCAAGAGGAGGAAGAGCAACAACGCAGGCCTTTTTATAAAAAAAAAAAAGTTATGTTGCATTTAGGACCAAAATGCATAGTTTTTAGAGAAGAAGCTGCCTGCAATGGACTGTCTAAGCAGGCCCTGCAGGATGGGGGGGAGGGGGTGTAACTGCAGAGCCACGCTCCAGCTGACTGGTGGAGGCACAGACCTGACACATGAATCTTAGGAGATAAAAGTCAGACCTTAAGAAAACTTGTAGGGGGCGGTGGGCAGCAGCAGATGACCCTTTGGACCCCCAGCTCGGTGCTTTCACGTGCCACTCTGGCTGGATCACATGAGATGAGACTGGGGAAGCACCGTCACTCCACTGTGATCTTTGACGTTTACATAATTCATCTTTTGGGGAGTTTTGGTTTGTTGTTCAGCCTTTGTTTAGGGTACAATATGCCTCATGAATAATTAACTCTCTTCCTGTTCCTGCGCTAACTTCCACCAGTGATGACCTAGAAGTCGTACCGTATCCCCCGTCTCCCGGTGAATAATTCAGCGTGAGAAGACAGGAGAGAATGTGTCTCGGCGTAGCCGAGAGGCAGGTAAAGAGCTGCCAAACCCCGGCTGAAGGACAGACAAAACTCTCCTTTTGACATGCAAATTACGATTTTTATTGAACTTTTAGTTTGTCCTCACGAAGTAACGGACCAGTTTTTCCCTTTTGGCTGAGTTGAATGTGTCGATTTTTATATTGTATCTCAATATTACATCCATTCATTTACCAGGTCTTCACCCTCGTTGAAGTTGGTGTTGCAGGTTTGCTGGAAACGAGGCCATGCATTAATTCAGCTCTCATTCTGTCTTCTTTCCAGCTTTGATCTAGAATACAAGAAAAAAACCAGAACAAAACAAAACCCAGAGCTCCTCGTGAACTTCTCACCCACAACAAAACGGCAACCTCCCAAAAAAAAAAATGTTATCTGTGTCATATCTGTGTTTATTGCTGTGAGTCTAGCCCTGCATACGTTTCATCTGGCAGAGTTTGGGGGCTTCTTCTGTTCTTGTCTCGGAAACTCTTTAGGTCTCAGATGTTGTGTCGACGCTCGCAGCCCCCCCCCCCCCAATTGAAATAAAAAAAAGAAGAACTCTTGTGTCATTTCCCAGTGTCATCAGGGAGGAATGCTTCCTGCAGAAAGAAATGATCCACTTCTGAAAGGGGAGCGGGGGGTGCGTCTCTTCCCGGTGTCATCGCCTCTCTAATGCCAGTTATGAGCGTTCAGACATGGGTTGTTCAAGAGAAATCTTATTTTTTTTCTCCTCAGTTTTCAAAGCCTCTGGAACGTCTTAATAACCTGTGGTTCCTACCACAGATCACAGGGAAGGTTCTCACACATTTCACTCAGCGTGGCAAGCCCTTTTTCTTAAAATGACACCCTTGACTGGAAAACCGTCTGGCGGCTTAACGTCCCAAAACCCACAAGTGACACATGCGACCGCACGCCAGAAGAACCATGAGAGCTCCTCTTCTTTTTCTGACTGTTCCCAATGCTCAATTTAAAATGACATTTGAAAAGCTTAAACCAGCTAATTCTGTTATTTCCGGTGTAATAATTATGTAAACTGATACAAGGATTCGTCTTATGTGTTTCTACAAACCAGAGGAAAGAGATTGAGCGTTTGAGTCGACGTCATTGACAAAATATTTACCAAAAAACGTTACCGTTAGGTGTGTAACTTGGACATTCCGCAGGTTGGGTTAAGAAACAACAACAACAACAACCGTAATGTGTTGTGCGGTCGTCGACTGACTCCAATCTGTCAGACTGTTTATAATCTTGTCCTGATGGCATTTCTGTGTGCTAAAGATATTATTAAATCAATTCCACAAATGACTTGATTTATTAGTGTGCTGCAGCCTTTGATGGTGGACCGAGGTAGAGATGAGCCGTTGTACAGATTAACATGTTCGCCACCAGAAATGTGCCACATCTTCAAAAGGAAAAGCTCCCACTTTTCAATTTTTAAAGAGCGACATAATTGCGCACATGAAAGAGACATTAAAACTCAATCCCATAATGAGGAAGGATCATAGTGTCGCATATCCAAGAGTGCACGTCGAACTGAGGAGAGCGTTTAGCGCTGACAGGATGTATACAAATACACATGATTAATTAACAAATACAACATGCAATGAAATATGCGCTCCGCAAAGCCACCAGACTGATTGAGGAGTGATCAGAACAAACTTTATCCTCGACCTTGATTGCATACACTAATTCCGGTGGAATAAAGACTCTTGAGTCGACCTGAACTTTTGCAGTCGTTCCAATCCGTCGTTTTTTGTAGAGTGTGTCCGTTTTAACGCGGTTGCCAAGACACAAAAATTGGCGACCATTGTGACGGCTGCATTGTCTACAGAACTATTTACAGGTGGACGGACCCTTGATGTAGTTTAATCTCTCCTGTGTTCTGGCAAAACAATACAGAAGTGGCACTAATGACGTCATCATGAGTGGGATTTATGTCATCTTAAATCGACAGGTAGCGCATGCATACCAGCCTTATTTTCTATTCCAACTCAGGAATTTAGAGGATTTAATTTGGCTTCATTTTTTTATTTGGAGAAGTACCGTCCCAAGTTCAGGTGTGGACACAGGATCCCTTGTGAGGTGAAGATCAGCGGTGAGTTGTTGAGTTAGTAGTGATTGGAGCCAAAGAGACCTCCCGCTGTGATTGCATAGGCGCAGTAGATCTACCTCATGTCGGGTCGTGAGCTCCAATCACGTTACAGCATGGTGACATCAAACAGATGACCTGTATCAGCCGGGGGTTGAAGGGGGGCGGGGGAGCACAGTGCAGGATTAAAAGCTTCGCTGATGATCCCCGGGTCGCTGACTTTGCCCTTGACCAAACCACTGTGAAAAACGTCCTAAAATGTGACCTGGCACAGCATTTCATTTCCTAAAGGAGTCCGGTAAAAGAAAGACAATCAGCCACGTGAGGCTTCCGGTGTGGAACTGTTGAAGGAAAAAAGAAGGTCGGGGCCCAACGGCTTCATACAGGCTTTAAAAACACATTCAAAGTGTCCCTCGGAAAAAAAACCCTCCATTTATCTTGAGACTTGAGCGCCAGGAAAGCTGATGCAGCATCAGCAACTCCACCATCTTTTCTCCTCGGGACACGCATTTTTGTTTTCTTTCCTTTTCGCCCCGTTATGATGATGATGGCATAACAACCGCGTTTCCCACAGTTCTCCTTTGCTGCGCTGTGCACTTTTGACGGGGGATAATTCTCGTTGTTGTTCCAACTCAACGCCGCCGTCCTTCTCACGAGCGTTCTGACATCATGGCGTTGACGATAACAGAAAAACTGCACTTTTTTTTGCATTTTCACTTGCATTGCTGAGGCGTGAGCTTGTGCTGTTATTCAGGACTGTTTACAGTTAATGACATTCCCTTTTTAAGTTGTAGGCAATGGAAGAAACCTGTGTTCGTGCCTGTCAGTCCGCCGCGCGCGACGAGGAGTATGAAGTTGAGATTAACGTGATGCCTGTGAACGCGACAGTGCAGTGTGTTTTAACAGTGTATTGGTCTGTGAATAAATGCGACGACGACCCTGCTTGCTATCCGCTAAAGTAAAGGGGTTAGCGACAACTTCAGCCCGGGCTCACTTTTTTTAAAAGGTGGACTAGCTATGCACTGTTTTTTTGTCGTGCAGTTTTACTTCTTTTTTTTATCTGCTGGCATTAATCGTTCAAAATTGTTGATTTTAATTGTTATCTTGTTAATCCTTATCATCCCGAGCTTGGACTGTGCTTTTTGTGTGGTGGACACAAAAGCACAGTTAATGAGACCAGATCAGTAAGACTTAATGACAGAGAGAGCTTTAAGTGGTTTACAGTGTGCTATGAAAACGGATCACTTGAACCCTGGCGTGGATCCAGTCAGCAGAGCCTTGCCACCTCGATCGTGCGCACCAAAGCTGGCTACATATGGCGCTGAATTCCCCCCCCATCCCCAGAAGGCCCCCACAGACAAACAAAGTAGGCCAGAGACTGACGAGACTATTTTTGGGTGATTGACACCGCAAAAATGATCACCGGCACTTGAAGTTCTTTTGATGAACGCTTGCATCACAGGGTGCAGTTTTTAAGGTCACGCCCCCCCTCCCCAAGGACGCTTAAGAACAGTTCTGTGGTATCTGCACTGCTCTGACGTTTTTATTTTTGTCGTCCACCTATGTCGAGCAGGCTTTTTAGCTGGAAGCCATAGTTTATTTATGAGCGAGATTATCTGCGTGCTTTCCCAGAAGGGGGGGTGGGGGTTGGATGCTGAGAAGACTTGTGTGTTTTCCTGTGCAGAATACAGTCATTGTAGAAGCCAACCACTACTGTTGAGTTCACGACGGTTCGGTTGCGCGACTCTCGTCTCGTTGGAAAGATATAACATCTGGCACGGCCGTGTTATTGAAGTTGTTAGCAATTTGAGCGATTGCCTCCAGAACAGTGTCATAACTTGTGTTGGGAACACTGCGTTGTATTCATCTTTGTGCCCCCCAACCACCACCACCACACAAACACACACCGAACTCCATTCAAGTCCGCTCAGGTTGAATTTACTCAGGAGTCTTGTGGTTTGAGCCGCAGCAACATTTATATAGTCTCAACTGATAGTTATGGAAAGCCGGCCAAGCATAACTCGACGAGTCATCAACTTTCTCCCATAACAAACGTGGCGGTTACAAAGCCCAGGCGAACAATGCGCTCTTTGGGCTCCGCTGGTCATTTCTACGTCCGCAGCACGAGTATGGAAAAGCTTTTTAGCTTTCATTTTTACTTTTTGTAGTGTAGCGTGCTGGAGGGTTTTAGGGGGTGTTGTCTCACACTCTGTCATGCTGAAACACATGGACTTTGCTTCATGGTGCCGACAGGCCGGCACGGCGATCTCAGACCATCTGGGAATACTCACTAACATGAATCCTTCATTTTAATTATACAGCTGAAACTTTAGGTTATTTATTTGTTGTTATTCTAACCATGTGGATGCTTATTCATCAATACATTGTTTTGTGTCTGAAATTTCCAAAATCCCAAAGATTTCGAATAAAGATGCACCGATACTGATACCTGTATTGGTCCGATTGGCGACTCAAACAAGCCGATCTGGTGTTGAATACCAATTATTTCCTTACATATAAAGAAACCATTTCCAGCCAATTTCTTGCTCGAAAAGGTTTGAGTGATGAATATTGCGTGAGTTGCCGGGCGACCAAACCATTAATACACTGGTAATTTCAGTTGATCCCACAATGTTAGAATTTTCAGTTTACTAAATATAGTGGAGCAGTAGAAGTCGCTTCAACTGTTGTTGAGTTGTACTCTGAGGATTTTGGGGTTATTACAATTTCCATCTTATGACGGGATCATTGGGAGATCCAGTAACGCGGCAATAGATACAAAAAAAGTATCTTGTTTGGTCGAGAAACGCGAACAGTGAGATGATCTGATCCTCATCTGGAAGAGAAGACAAAGGTGCCCGGAAAGAATAGAAAGCAATATTGAAAGAGTTCTTTCAATATTGTGTGTGTGTGTGTGTGTGTGTGTGTGTGTGTGTGTGTGTGTGTGTGTGTGTGTGTGTGTGTGTGTGTGTGTGTGTGTGTGTGTGTGTGTGTGTGTGTGTGTGTGTGTGTGTGTGTGTGTGTGTGTGTGTGTGTGTGTGTGTGTGTGTGTGTGTGTGTGTGTGTGTGTGTGTGTGTGTGTGTGTGTGTGTGTGTGTGTGTGTGTGTGTGTGTGTGTGTGTGTGTGTGTGTGTGTGTGTGTGTGTGTGTGTGTGTGTGTGTGTGTGTGTGTGTGTGTGTGTGTGTGTGTGTCAGAGCACAGGGAGAGGATTGTCCCTGAGGAATGTCAGGACACTGAACAAACAGCGCCGCTGATCCGATATTCTGTGATTGAGTCCGAGGACTTCGTATTCTCACCGAGCTACTGCCTCCAAGATCTTTTATTTTCACTCTTGTTTTGTAGCCTCGTTGTTTAGATGCTGAATTTATTATTTTCTCCCTCCTGAGAGATTCTTCCTGCCAGAGGCTTAAAATATATATTTTTTTAAAATTCTCTCTCCCTTTCCCCTCAAAAGCGGGGCCTGTTGTTCTCACACAGCTGTTAATTGCCAGCAGCTAAATGAGAAACCTGGTGGTTTAGTGATGCACAGAAAGGCTGCTCAGCACGTTCTCCATGGACACCAGAATGCATTTTGAAGGGATGGCGGCGGCGTAGTCAACATTTTTTTTAATGTGTCGATGCTTGGAGACGAGTGAGAGATTTAGCTCGGACATGGGAATGAGGGGATGGGGGGGGGGGGGGGGGCACATACTGCTCAGAGGTGGAGGAGCCCACATTAGCATGTAACCCAAATGATTCATGAGTGTAGATTAATGGTGTCCCTGAAATTGAATTCAGTACTTAGGCTGATGAGGCTTTGTCTGCTAAATATAGGACGAGCCGAGCGGGAGCTCTGCCTCTGGCGGATAGATGATTATCGGCCTTTTGGAGCAGAGCCGATGCGTTAACTTCATCCTTGAAGGGGTGAACTTCACCCTTCATCCCTTCACGGGGTGAACTTCACCCTTCATCCCTTCACGGGGTGATCTTCATCCTTCATGTCTTCACGGGGTGATCTTCATCCTTCACGGGGTGTAGCTGTCTGTCGGGAGGCATATGGCTCCGTTGTCACCTGATGCAGCTCACCTGAGTGCAGACATTTGCTCTTTAGCACCTTTTAAACCAGTGACGGTTGACCGGCCGCCATTATTATTGCCATCGGACCATATTCAGTCAATAAATATGCAATCGGATGGGTTAATCTTTCATGCTTTCGAATTGCTGATTCTGGCTTTTGGGGGGTGGTGGTGAGGCAAACTAGTACTACACACGGCAAACATTTATCTGTTATTCAATTTGATGAGTAAATCTGACACAAGTTGATTTTCAACTCCAAGTTTAACAGCCAAAAGTCGTCACCAGTTTAACATGTTGATATCCGCCCATCGGGTTTCATGTGACTGATGATTTCTCACTTCAGTTTATGATGATTGTAAGAATGAGGCTTTGATTCATCGCGGCGTCCCGTGATTCCAGACTTTATTTTACCCCGGTAACTTAGCTTGTGCAATAGCACTGCACGCAGCTGCAAACACGGAGCCGACAGACGAGTTGTACAACAATGACAGAGGCAGAAAAAAACGCGTCAAATACACGACGAAACAGGAGAGAATAGTTAAAGATACACAAAGTAGACTGAAGCAATGTTACAAAGATGAAGTCCCAAAGCAGCGTCGCTGTATGTGACTCAACGGGAGAATCCTGTCCGTCCTCTCCGTCTGCCTCACGTTGCCTTCTTTCAGACTCGTGGAACTACAACAACCAGAATACACATCTAGGTCTTTTATTCTACTACTTTAGGTCTATTTGCGTCTTTTGCCTTTTTCTTTTAAATGTGGTCCGCCATAATAAATGATATTTAAAAAGATTGGAAGAACTGGTAGAGCAGCATTGGCCCTCCTGAGAATGGAGTGTCAAACGCACCATGAACTGGTTCCCAGTTAACTCAACCAGGCAAAACCAATGCCGACATTGAGCTCCTCTGGCCATTCGCTTCCGATTCAGGATTTGTTTTAAAACTCCAGTTTAGGGGCTTGAGTTTACGTGCAGTCAAACACCTCACGCCCAGATGTGACGGATGGCACCGTGAGACGGTTCTCCCTTTCCAGTCCCTCACCTGTAGCATGCTGGGAGTCGGTGGTGAGGAAGTGCTTCAACTGGAGCAGACCAGTTTAAACGTGTCTGGCAGATGAACTGAACTTTCAACGTTAAGATTCGAGATTAAAAAAATTTTTTTTCTGGGAAATAAGCAACAAACTCAAAAAACAAACTCACGTCTGACCATCTGATTGGGCTGCGTAGCAGAAGAGGAGCTCTCTTTATTGCCAGCTAACGAAAGTGAGAGTGCAGGAAAGAGCAGCGCGCATGAATCTCACCGGGACGAGGTCGTCTGAGAGCGAGGTTTCTTTGTTACCGCACGATTTCGGGGAAAACATCCAATTTCATGAAGCAAAAGAAACATTCTGGAATTGTTTCGCAGAGAAACCGTGCACTTGTGGTCTGGTTCTGGTTCGTTTAGACATTCGGCATCGGGGGTGGGTGAAACCATAAATAGTGTCGACCAAAAGGCGGTGGAAGAACGGCGGCGGTGGAAACAACTTGAGGAAATGTGTGGAGGTATTACAGCCTTTTAATTAGAACTTGGTTCAGAAAAAAATGTAAAATGTAAACAAAACAATGAACTGAAGACTGCCATGCAGCCAGTTGACTTTCTGTTCGCGCGACAGAAACTGAAGACAATGCAATGATATTTAGGGCGATAGCTTCGCAAATGATGACATTTGCTTAAAATAAATTCACCCTAAATATCCAAACCTTCTTGTCTGTAAGAATCTGGTGACTTGTTTGCACTAATGCTCTAAAATAAGTCAGCATATTTGTTTATCAATAAAGTATGAAATAAATGCTGCTGTATTTATTTATCGCACTTTATCTTTTTTCCAATTAAATCATAAGATGCGTTTTATTTTTGCACAATGGCAAAATAACGTAGGAATAAGTCAAACATGAATAAAGTAAATGAGCGTGTGTCTATCTGCTGAGGGTTAGCCGCACTATGAAATATTTCACTGTTGCAACCGCGCAAAGTGTTTGCTGGTACAAACATCCTCCTCTATTATGTAGTTGTACAGCAGGAAAGAGTTAAACTTGAATAAAAGCGGCGCTTGTAATGAACAGTGATGGATTCTTAATGCAACTTGAATGCAGCTCGTCACAGCGGTGACAGTCGCGGCAGAAAGAAAGTGTATTGGCTGGATAAAAAGCTTACAGTGTGTGTGTGTGAATGAACCGTGTCAGGTTTGGCCTCTATTGACGTGTGTGTGTGTGTGTGTGTGTGTGAATGAACCGTGTCAGGTTTGGCCTCTATTGACGTGTGTGTGTGTGTGTGTGTGTTCGTTCAGTTCCCACGTTTGCCCTCTCGCACACATGAATTGGGACACCAAACCCAACACGTCTGGCATTTCAAAGAGGAGGCCATTTGTTGGAAACAAGTGCCCCATTTAGACTACCCCGATCCTCGGATTGAACTGTGCCCGGACTCGCTACCCATCCCTCCGAAAGCCTGGACTCGTTCTCCGTTTTGCACTCGCGTCACATAAAGAAAATGCATCAGCTAAAGCCGGCCGTGGTCGTCCCTGTTTCAATCAATCTGAGAGTTATTTTTGAAGGAAGGAACAAATGGCTGTTCACGAAAATGCCCAAAAAAAAGAGGTATCCAAGTTAAATGTACTTTTGCAGGCTTAAGGGCTCAGTGATGAAACAACGGTGACAAAGATTAAAAGTCTTCTGCGATGCCGCTGAAAAATGTACAATATTTATTTTTGATTTTAAATTGTTTTTTTGTATCCGTTTCCACGACAAACACTCTTTATTTTCAGCCAGGAGACCGCTGTTCATTCCCCACGCTGAACAAGAAGTTAGCTTTGGTTTATTCCTCACATAACTGAACTGAAACATTCTCATTGGTCGTTTTTCAAGGCATGGGCGACGTTTGTCCTTTTTTTTTTTTTTTTTTGCTGTTGACACGATTCCGTTCCCTGGCCTCGTTTTTGACTTCATCCACATTGCGCCCTCCGCTGATCCTTGCCGGTCTACAGTGATTCTGAGCATAAACGTTACAAGCGTTCGCATCCCTCGATTTCCATTCCTAAAGTGACCGCCGCCTCAAAGTCACGCGCCCTACTTCTTTGCCAACGACGTGCCCGCGGCAGCAGTCGCCCGGCCCGCCGTGTCACAACAAGAAAGCCTCGGAGGCGTTCTCAGTCGACGCTTCTGGACCTCAAGCCAATGGCCGCATTCCTTACTGACCCACTAATCGAGCATACAGATGACTGCAAAATACTTTCATAGACCGGGCCTCTTGACTACAGCAAGGAGGTCTGTACTGGTTAACTGTTCATCAAGCAATGGTGTTTTGAAGCCCAAGACATGTGCATTTAATGGCCGCCCCTCTTAGTTGATCAAAGTCGCAGATTATTATTTTTTTTTGTAGATTTCAAGTCATTTGTAATGCTTTTTTTAAAAAAAAAAAACACATTTCTTATTTGTGCAACGGATCTTAAAGCTCTAGCAAATATAACTTTTTGAGATCCTGATCAGGCTTTTCCGGCCACACTCATCGCGGATCATTGATTGATCCAGATGTGATTCTTTGAAACTGTAAATCTGTTGATTAGACACCTGAGAATCTTTTCACTCGAGGACGGGCTCCGGTTGCGTTTTGTAGAGAAAAGCTAAATAGTTGGTTAAGTGGCAACTGGTCTTGCTATTTAGAAAAAGGAACTAAAAACAATGTTCGGTCTTTATCTAATGAATATCGGGGACGTTTTTTGGTTTTTGAAGGACTGGTCAACTGGTTTCCTCCCGAAATGCCGTAAAGCTCAGTCAAACCCAGAGTCCAGCCAGGCTTTGTGAAAGCTTGGCTCAGAGACCGAGATGCTGCAAATACCTCTATCTTCACCAGCCAGACTCCGTGGATGGAAAAAGACTCTCTCCTGCCAAAGATGGTCCAGCTGGTTCTCTATAAACAGCAACATGAATTATTTTATTTTTTTTGTTTCACTCCCTATTTTCAGAGAGGATTATTCCGCTATTGCCGACGTACAAAGATGGGCTGGGATGGATTTTGACATGAAAGTTGAGATCTCATGCAGGGGAGTTATTTTATGTTAAAGTGAATGCGGTAAGGCATTTTACAACTTGCATTAAAGGCAATGTCATGTTTGGAGAACACAAGTTAAGCATTATCATGATAAAAATGTGCACATTTTCATACATTTTCCAGAACAGAAATCCACGCTCAAGATTCTTGTTTTCATTTTGTTGACTCGAGATGTAAGGGTTTATTTTCACAGATATTGAATTGTCGTTTTGGATTGCATACATCTTGAAGACACTAAAGGTGAATAAGGTTATTTCCTCAGTTTTATACCTGCTTTTTTTTTGTATTGCACATTTTTTTCAGTCGCAAACAGACAAAGTAGTCAAACACCTAAATGTGGATGTCGTATTTCCACTAGTCTGAAATATATCATGTTGTGGAAACCAAAAAGCCATATCCAATCAGTGCATACACAAACAAGAAGGGCCCTTGAATGGTGGCATATTCCAGGCTTTTTTACAACAAGAAGAACGCATTACAACTGGTGTTTTTGTTCCACGTGTTTTGAGACACTTCTTGGGCTGCTTTGGGAAAACAGGAAGTTTTCTGCATGTATATCCACGTCTGTTGTCTCACTGCACCAGACAGTCCCTGACCCTGCAGTTTATCCTCTTACATCACCAGCGGTGGGACTTGCGGAGGCTAAACAGGGTGCACATACTGTCGGTGTGCATATTTATGCATGTATACCACTTTGCCAACTTCTCTCTCTCTCTCACACACACACACACACACACACACACACACACAAAAATAGTCCTCCGTTTGCATTAAGAGCAAATCAGAATTCTTTCTTTAAGCTTTCACATAATCCTTTAGACTAGTAAAAAAAACACAACAATATATATCTTTTTGTTATCCTTTTTGTTGCATATTCAAGAACATGTTCAACTATCACATTTTAGATGTAGATGAAGGTATTTTAAAGAGAAGATGGAAGACTACTGCAGTGGCTCTAAAGCCCATGTTGTTGTGTATCTTCCGTCACCACGTGTCTCCAGAGAAGCATTACAACCACGACTGGCTTTGCAGCCAAAGGCCAGATGTGGTCTTGCGTACTTCCGAGGTTATGACTGAGATTTCATCGGAGCCAAATGAAAACTATCTCGCCCACCCCCCACATGTTTCTCTCCAGAGTCTAGGAGGAGGTAATGACTGCAATCTGTATCTCCTGGTGCTCCAACCTCCCTTCTGCCCACATCGTCCATCTCCTCATCCCAGCTCGATTACCTCTCCCACCGTCGTCACAACCCACTTCTTTAAATACGTGTCGCTCTCTCTCTCTCTCTCTCTCTCTCTCTCTCTCTCTCTCTCTCTCTCTCTCTCGTGGGCCTGTGAGCTTTGAAGAAAACGGTTCCTCCGCTTCTTTTTGATTTTAAAAGCATCCGTACTTGCGTCTCTTGGTTGTGAGTGTTGGCGAGGCAATATTTATTCCATTCAACAATTCAAATGAAATGCAGACCCCGAATGATCCAAAATGCAATTAATCAATGGCGAGTGTTTAATTTGTCCTGCAGTGACTGAAACAGAACTATGTAATTATTCGTAGGGCCCCAAACAGGTTCCAGTTTTCCAGATGAACCCCGTCCCATAAGTTGTATTTTAATTTTCTCTCCGGGTTGAAGAACATCTTTTTTTTTTTCTTCTAAAAACAAATGTTTAGCATCTTTTCCAGCTGTTGGTCTCTCACGGGGGAGAGACTCTTCTGAGATCATGTGGTTCTTGGTTACACCACTAACACAGAGATGACTAATCGGGTAGGAGTGAGGTGTCTCGAGTCTGTCGGCGGACACATGCCAGCTGTTGCATTTTAACACGTTGCCTGCCAGACGCATGGACTCGCTCTTTTTTAAATTATTTTTAAAGTCTCTCCATCTACCCTTTTTCAATCCACTTTAAAAGCGAGATGTTCATTCTCGCTGTCGAGAGTTCCCCTTCCGTTTCGAAGTGTATCCATGAGCGTTACGCAATGATGGACTGTTGTGCTTTTGTGCCTGTCTGGACCCGCCTGTCCCCGTTCCCTGTCTGCACAGGCCTCTCCAGTCCCCGTAGAAGTCGGCTCATGTTGGCCCCCGAACGCCACACCTCGACTCTGCTGCTCCGCGCCAAACGTTGGAATTGTCGATTTATTTATGATAATTATGTAAGATACAGATGCTTTTAATGGTTCTAGCAGCTTGTATACAAGAAACTAGACTTACTTATTTTTATTTATTTTTTATCTGAAAAAATGTTTGCGTTCCGCTCCTCTCCTGCAGAACTCCTCTGGCGCGGCGGTGGCACTTTGTTTGGGCCGACCTCCTCTGCCTCGCTCTGCTGTTGCAGTTATGCATAATAGGACGTATCTCAGCCCACGACAAATAAGCCTCTTTATTTTTTTGCCTTTTTCCATTTGCTGAGCTGTAATCTGATACGGCTGAAGGTCGCTGGCAGTTATTCCTCCGTGCTGTCGCATGACGCTGGCAGACCGAGTTCTGCCTCTGTGCGTGTGTGTGTGTGTGTGTCCATGTCCATGTCCATGTTTTACAAAATAATCCCATGCACCGCTGTCTGCCCATTGACCAACTGTTCCCACTACTTCTGCCTCCGCAAATCCTCTTGTACAACATCTCCCAATCCCCTGGATAACATTCGGCGTCATAACTGGATCAGGAGGGGTATGTGCGCAAGTCGTGTTTATTTTTATATATATATTTTTTTATATATCAGAGACTGGTGACATTCGGGGATTGAGACGCTCTCATGGGAGGAGCCATTGAATTGGCCGTGACTCAGCTCCTTAAAGCCGGCTTTTCATCTGGGGTGGGGAGGGAGGACGGCCGAGGTTTGTGCAGGCGGCTTCGGTTCACCGACATGTTTGGACCTGATGGGAGTGCGAAGCGACGGCGGCTTTCTGCGGCCACTTTAAAAGAGAGAGGTTTTCCATGTGTATATGTGAGCATGTGTCGCGCTTCGTCAGAACCCTTAAGAGGGAGGTGTGTGTGGTTTGTCTTGAGAGGACAGATGTCAAAGAGCCGTTTGGTTGAAGCTCACAACGGAACCGGTCTGGACGACTAAAAACAACAATCGACTGCACATCCAGTGGAGACTGAAAACAACACCTTTACAGGGCCAAGATCTCGGGACATGCTGTTCGAGTGTTAATCGCAATTATTTCTGGGACAGGATATCGTCCAATAACATTTTTTTAATTAGCAACATGCACGCACCAGCATGTTACAATTGATAGTAACTGCTATGCAATGATGAAGCACGGCTGCACTGACACTTTCCTGTTATTCTGAGCGCCACTGACACCTTTTATCCCAATTGTGCAAAAGCCAACTGTTGCATATACTGTTCGTTGAAATACATGCAAGTATTTATTATATTTATTGCCCCCCGAGGCTGCTTGTGATTGAAGAACGGGTTCTGATCTCATCGTCAACGGCGTAATTTTTTTTACCACTTCGACTGGTATTGCCACTTGTTCTCAGAGGAGAGGGTTTGAAGTGTCGCCCCCCCTCCTTTCTCTTTCCTTTTACAGTATGTTTTTTTTTCTTTTTATCTCTAACCAGCGTTACATGTTCTGCCTCTCACTCAATCCCATCTTTCTTTGTCATCTTTTCTTTTTAATCTTCACGAATTGGGCTTCACTGCTGTCGACTTCTCTCTCCGTGGGCCTCTTGTGTATAAACAGCCGTCTCGGAGGCGACCGTTTCCTCCTCTCACTGCATCCCCCGATTGGCCGAGGCGAGCACGCCGAGTGACCCCCGAGGAATGATGTCAGTCCGTCTCCATGGCTGCGGTTTGGTGTTTGTCATCCAATGGGGGAGGGAGGGGGATGCGTCCCTGTTTGAGAGGAGCAGAGCTCGTCTTGGCCGAGCTTCCATCGGCCGAGAACAAAGCCAAGTGAGAGGCTGCGTTTGCAGAGATTAAGAGGTTCGAGGTGTTTGTTCGAGGCAGTTTCTCCACACACGGACACAGCTGTGCTGAGCTGCCTTCTGGACGCATTGTGACAAGACACATGAATGCAAATCGGTACGGCTAGAAATGTTGCTTTTCTGGTTTAATCAATAAAATGTCATGCAATTGTGGAGGTACCGGGCTGCGCTGAACACGACAACTAACATTTGAGAAGCTGAGACGAAAAAGGTGTTTGTGGTTTTTGCTTGATCAGACTCGTCTTTCTTTGAGTGGCTTATCTTTTCAGCATCTTATCTTTTTCATAATTTTTCTTTTGTATCACTTTATTGCCCTCTTAATTAGTTTTTGGGGTGGTTTGTGTCCTGTGTTGGCAGCAACAAGTTTACTCAAAGCATTCACACTGCACAATGGCAAGTAAACAAACAAACCTAATTTGTACCTATTTTTGCAATACGCTTGTGGCAAGGCTCACAAGAGGAGTCTTTTTGGTTGCCCCCCCCCCCCCCCAGTCATCCAGTGGTTCAGTGAAGTCATTAATGCCGCAATTATTGAATTCTTATGTACGTCATTGGTGTTTTGTTTATCAATGCATTGCTGTGTTCTTATCAAGTTAGTTATCGCACTGTTAAAAGTGATGGGATCCATAAAAGCTTTTTTTAATCACCAGGAATCTCTTGTGCAACAGCTGTAGGCCTGAAGGCGTTCACCACGTGGTCTTTTTAAAAAAACAAAAAAAACAAAAACAGGAAGTAATGCATGAAACGTGTCGCTCCGGAAAGGAGAACCCTGGATTTCCTGGAAGCGGCCTGATGTTTTGTCTGTGAGACTTCCGCCTCTCGACAGACGGGATATCCTTCTGTCACATTCCTCCACAAACCAGACGAGCGCCATAGGAAGTGCCTCAAGTGACAGTGTTTTGTAACCCGACTGGTCGGGCCGCAATCGAATGCAATCTGCAAATCCTGGTGCTTCGTTGCCTCTGGTTGAATTAGCAGATGGATGCGGTTGATTGCATTGACACGCTGCGTTGCGTCCGGTGCAGAACATTCCAGTAAACCGTCGCGCAAATCCTTTGCAGACTGTCCAAAATGACTCGTCCTGCATTTACAAACTCCACCCGTCCAGCACTGAATGTTTCCGCCCCCCAAAAAAAACGCCATATAAAATCATATGGCCCACTGCTTCTCGTTGCCCTGCCGCAGTATCGATAACCAGCGATACGGCGACAATCTGATACACGCCGTCTCCAATGCAAGAGAGCGGGTGATTGTGTTGCTGCGTGTGTCCTCTTTCAGGTCTCTTTCAAGAGCCGGACAGCGGACAACGTGTTTTTTGCGCGCATAAAATGTTCCCACGCGTCCGCACACGGGTTCAGGGAGCACAAGATCGGAGGATCAGGGTGTTGGTTGAGGTGCGGATGAGATGCGGAAACACCACCATGCTCACAAGAAGAAGACTCGTAGTGGGGTCGAGCCGGGCGGGCGCAGGTATGTTTGAACGTTGACCTTTTTGGTGCTCTGTCTAACGTTACTTACACGGCCATCTTTTTACAGACGCACTCATGCCTATATTTTTTTGCCACTGTAAAGCCCGATCCGTTTCTGATCCTTGTTTGCTGTCCAAGTGCAGTTGAGGGTGAACAAACTTGCGAGTGAACCGTGCAGCGGCCAGAAAAGAAAAAGCAAAAAGAGCAGCCGACATTTTCAAGCTGTTGACGACGGCGAGCAGTCGGGGACCGATGAGGGCGAGAAAACAAATGAAGAAACTCTCTATTAAAGTGACATTTCTGCAGGCCAAGTGGTCAAGTTTATTGAAAACTGTCAATGAAATTCTGTGTTGACACCGTGTTGACTCTCTGCCCGAAACTCCGGATCGCTAGTTTCCGACACACCTGTAGCGGTCGCCTCCGACTCGTCCGGGCTTTGCTCTTTGTCTCCATCTCTTTTTATCTGTTGTTCTTTCTTGGTTTCCCTCCAGCTACGTAAAGATCGATAAAAGGATAAAGCTTCCTCTTGTCTCCTGGCTCAGACCCTTCAGTAACCCTGCGAGGAGAGAGATTATTTTTCTTTCTTTCTCAGCTCTCTTGCTTCCGCTCTCTCCTTTCAATGTCCCTCCGTCATGCATGGACGTGTTTCTTAAGTCTGACCTCAAAATGCTGAAACCTCAAATTGTCTGACAGCAATTTGTCAAAGCACCTTTTACAATTGAAGTTTTTGTTCCGCGGCAAAAGTTCTTAGGCCTCCTTTTCGAGGTATTCATCGACTCAGGCAAATGTGGACTGTTGCCCGGTCTGAGCTTTGCCTTTTTAGGAAAAGCTGTCTTAGGAGTCGCCCGGATCATTTTGAATTTTGTTTTACCCCAACTCCGACTTGATTCTGATCCCTTCTCGTTGTTGAAGGATCAAGAGCAGTTGGGCCGGAGGGTTGGCGGCTGGTGTAACCGTAGACGCCACTCCGACGTGTGTCTTCAATTTACCGGCCCGTTTTTTAAATTTATTTTAAGAAACCAAACTCGACACCAATCCTCTCCGTGCACCAGGAGACTCAAATGAGGCTGTTGGCGTTTTGTGGCCGGATTTTGCATTTAAGAGGATGGCTTTCAATAGCATTTTTAGCATTTGCTGCGATTTCCTCTTCTGACTGAAAGGATTGTCCACGCAAAGAGGAATACATTCTGTCCATAAAGTAAAGCTGTCTTAAATTCACGTCTGACGTTTCTAACAAGTCTAATTTAGTCTCTCTTAATGCTCACTGGTTGCTGTCACTGTGAAGCTTTTTCCCAAATACCATGAACAAATGCTGTGATGCCGTGACGGCGGAAAGACCGCGTCTCACCTGCTGCTCCAAAAACGCTAAAAACCGTCACTAGACCACAGCAGCATTGACCCGGTTTATGATTTTTAGCTGCAGCCAAAGAACACTTAGCTCCGTGGAAAGCAGAGTCAGAGGTGGTTTACGGTTACGTGTTCGGGCCTTTTATCTGCGGGCCTAATGGAATGAAAGTGACGATTCGCTCTGATGAGAAGGCCTTCATTTGTGAACGTTGCGAGATTAGATGGTTGCGTTCTAACCCGCGGAAGAGCCAAATATAGCCCGATTTATTTAAGCATGGGGACTTCTCTGAGCACTGTGCCGGGGGGGGGCCTGTTGAGTTTCCTCTTCAATGCACCGCATGAATCCAACAGCTATTACCATGCGAATCGCCGACGGCCCGAAGAACGACATTTAGGTGTCCCGCGGCGATGATGCAACTTCATGGGCGGAAAAAGCTCGTCGAAGGTTTACCGGCAGCTGCTCTGTATCTGTGCCTCTAATTGACGTGCAGGTTCAAGGTAGACCTGTACCAATACAGTAACACTTGGCTCGTTAGGTCTCCTTTTTGTGAAAGAGAGACATTACGGAGGACATGTGTCCTCTGGTTTTCCGGGATTGCTATTACAAAAACAGACGTCCTAGATACCTTTTTTGTTAAGGGTGCTCGATATGATGAGCACCCTTGAGCGGCCAGCCGCCGCCATTTTGAAGAGCCGCGTGGAGGCAATAGATGTACGCTCTGGATTTTGAGCACCCGTTTAACGCATCGCAATAAAGACGTGACTCCATATGTACAGTTTTTTTTTTTTTTTTTTTTTTGGAAAAGTGAAAATATGATGAGCTTGCATGTGGCTTTATACAGTTTGTTGCCAAATAGTTTAAAGAGGCAAGATTAAGGTAAATACTATAGATATATTATTTAGATTATAATATAGGAGGAAACTGGTAAACTGAAGAAAATAAAGAAAGTAAAGCTAGGCAGTCCGATTCTCCCTCAGCCCTCTTCGCTCTTATCTCTTTGTAACTAGCGTTTGGTGGGAAAACACCAGCTTCCCTATTGATCGGATTGATTTTTAGTTAACATTCAACCTGTGTGAAGGTCGTGGCGGCGAACAATGTGTTCACCTGTTGATCCTAAATGCCTCCACTAAGCTACCTCCATGAAGACACTCATCTATGATGACTCGGCGATGTGTGCATGTTTGTTATTGTCCTGAGTTCAGATGGCACTTTTATGATGTGTTGCAAAAAGATGGAAACTCCCTGAATGCAAACGGTGGTTCTCTCTCAAAAGCTGAAAGTCAAGACCCTCTTTGTTTTTTCTGCTGATTAATCGTACCTCGGTTTTAATGTCGGCTCGCAGGCGGTGTAAATTTGGACTATTTTTAGAGCGCAGTTAAACTGTCAAGCGGCTGCCTGTTTCGATCAGATACGCGTCCGTCTCTGAATGGCGACATTGTTCCGAGCGCTCGACCTGATGCCATTCGGGGGGGCCGCTTGCTTCTCTCTGGTTTCGGTCTCTGGGGTTTTCTTCCCCCTCCTCCGCTTGCGTGCTTTTCCGAGACCGCGGCCGCATGATTAGTGGCGTCGATGGGACACAAAAGGGTGAAGCACGGACCGATTGAATGCTGGAGAAGATTCATCTTTCTGTAATTGACCAGAGTGTCTTGATTATTAAAAATGGCATAATAATAATAATTTAAAAAAGTTCTTAGCAGGACTTCGCTGAGTTTCTTTTCCATTTCTTTCATTTTTATTTTTTGATGCCAAAGGCATTTTCTCTCCTAGTGTTTGAGGAGGAGGAGGAGGAGGAGGAGGAGGACTCTAGGATGCAGCCTCCTCCTCTCCTCTTCGTCTGTATTTGGGTCTCCTTCGTTAAAACCTCTGTCCCATCCACACTGAATACTTGTAACTAAGGACCACAGCCTTCACACACACACACACACACACACACACACACACACACACACACACACACACACACACACACACACACACACACACACACACACACGGTCCTGCCCGGCTCAGCAGGACGGGGTGCTGGTTAATTCTGGCATCAGTCCCGGCTCTTGGATTCCACTCGGCACTAACATGGAGAGGAATGTTTGGCACTTGAATCGGGCAGTCGTTCATGTAAATGCTGACACATATGACAAACACACATATTGGGCTGTCATGGTGATAGAATCCCCCCTGCAGCGATTAGTATTATTATTTGATCAACAGTATGATATGCGCTGTTACCCCCCACGTTGTTTGCATATTACTTCATGTATCTCTATTATGAGCTTTATTTTTTGGCTATTATTATTGTTTTTCAATAGATGCACGCGGTTAAATACAACACAGAATAAGCGCTAATCCAAGATGGCGACGGCAAAATCGCAGTACTACTGTCCACTACATCCACTTCTTCTATGCCGTCTGTGGACCAGTAACAAAAAGGTTATTGCGACAGCTGGCCTCAAAAGTGTTGTAGTGATATTCTTCAATAAAGCCGAACAATACTTTGTCATGAAAGTATTAATAATGCCTGTAGCACCTTTTTTAAAGATCAATATATCCACCAAAGTGTCAGAACTTTAAATAGTGTCCTCTGCGCTTCAATGACGGCGTCTTTTTGTGCCTTACTTTCAGCCTTGCCACGACCTTGCAGCGGAGGTCAGGTGCAGCGCTGCATTAAGTTATCGCCTCTTTTTAAACACCCGACTTGAGGTAACAAGTAGTAGTTGAGCTGTATTTATCCAGGGAGGGTTCTCTTCCTTTTCTCTCCTTCCTATCCATTCCAGCATTCAACACCTTTGTTTTTTTTTTTTTTTTTAAACACTCTGAGAAGCTGGAAACTATTGACCCAGCATAAAACCCAGTTTTGCACCTCATGCATATTTGTTCTTCTTTTTGCATTAGTGATATTTAAATCAAAAATATTTAATTTGCAAGTTTAGCTCACGTATTTATTTCTGAAGTAAGCATTTTGCCCTAAGATAACTTTAGTTTTGAAAGGGACCACGGCACTGGGTTCTCTGCATCAGTGCATTGGTATGTCGTCGACAACCAAACATAACAAAAGAGAGATCGGCAAAGCATCAGGAAGTGATTTCCCCATTTCCTCCCAAGTACTGCAATAAAACGTTGTGCACGCACACCCCCTTGACATGAAGCGACAACAAGCCTACCGTCTGCTCTTAATCCATTGTTCATTAGGGCTGCCTGCTGTGAGGATGAAGCATGTGATTGTATTAGAGTGTGTCTCTTGGTGTTTATTTTTTAATCGCCACAAGATAACTGTCACTTTGTCTTACTTTTAGCAGCTTCCACCATCTCATTCCCTTTTAAGTGACTTCCTCCTCCCGCCTTGGTGTAAAATATAAACCCTCCCTGCTCTAAGTCCTAAATCTACAATCACTTAATTATTCTTTCAGATGTTCCATGTGTTTTTTTTCTTCTCTTTCTTGCTGCACCATTCATACTAACCACACTCCGAAGGCTGCAGCAAAATATTATTATTATTTTAAGCAGTGGGAGAGTGACAACTTGCGAGTGAACAAGAAATGCTGTTTGATCTGCTGTGAACCCGCGTGTAGAAGCGGCGCCGCAGGGTTTTTATTCATGGAGCCGGGTGGATCGGCGAAGCATTCCCAGAGAGGAGCGATGCGCTGCAGCAGTTTATCACATGAAACGAGCGCTAATGTGTGTCAGGAGTAGGACGATGTTAAAGTTTTATAAGGACAAGGAGGGAGGGGGAAGAGGGGGAGACGGGGAAAAGAAAGGGAGAAAAACAAACTCCTCCGGTTGCAAAAAGAAGCATATTGAATGTATGGGTGTCTATGCTTTGTGTGTTAAAGCTGCATTCTCTTTACTGACCAGCAGGGGGCGACTCCTCTGGTTGTATTGAAGTCTATGAGAAAATGACTCCACTTCTCTCTTGATTCATTACCTCAGTAAACATGAGTTTATGGTCTCAATCTCTAGCTTCATGTCTTCTTCAATACAGCATGATGCTCCATTTAGAGTCAAATAGACCATAAAGCGGGGTATTGTTTAGCGCGGGGCTACAAGGTGATTGACAGGTTGCTACCCTACCAGAGTCGTACTGGTTGCAAAATAGCCAAGATGGCGTCCGGCCAACACTGAAATCGAGGCTTCAAAGCGACAGTGCACGAAACCAACGGGGGACGCCACGAGGACTGTACCCACTTCTTATATGCAGTCTATGGTTGAATCGAATCGGACTTCCACCAGGTCCCTTTGAGGTCCTTGATCTCTTTAGTTGAGATATCAAATCTACCTGGATTTAACCCTTGCTTTTTAAAAAAGAAATTTTTTAAACAATTAATTGATTCTCATGAATGTGCACAATGATAGGTGAAGCAAACCGCACATAATTAGCATCTTCAGTGCCACATTATAACAACGTCTCAACACAGCCACCTGAGAAGAGCTTCAAACGCCTCGAAATGAGAAATCCTTCAGCTGTTTAGCAGCAATCATGTTTGGCTGACGCCTTCCACTAAAATACAAAACAATTTTCCACAAAGCAAAATCAATTCAGTTGTTTATGAGATTACTTCCCAGGTCGAAAAGAGCGGGCGTCGTCCTTCAGTCGCCGTCGCTCAGTCATCAACCTGTGTGTCATCGGACGAACTGGAGGAGGACGTGGTGACCTCCTCTTCATCCGGCGGGACAACGTCCCCGACGCTGCTCTGCTCCGACTCCTCCGACTCGGAGCTCGTCCCGTCCCCGACGCTGCTCGGCTCCAACTCCTCCGACTCGGAGCTCGATCCGTCGCTGTGCGCTGCGGCGGAAGCTGACGGGGAGAAATTCACGGAGAACAAGTCTCCAACAAGACCGTCAATGTAGTCCTGGATGAGACTCCATTCTGAGTCGTCGACGTCCGAGTCGAGGCTCTGCCATTCCTCTTCCCCCATGTGCTGCTGTAGGAGATCCATTTGAAGGCGTTAAGAGTGGATTCCTTGAAAGAATACGCAACATATAGGTCCATTTATATCATCGTTAGCTGGCCTACCTGCATGTCCATGATTCTATTGTTGTTGTAGATGAATTCAAAGCTCATCAGACTGCTGTGCAGGCAGAAGAGCCCCAGCAAAATGGAGTCGTCACCGTCGCCGTAGCCGTCGCCGTCGCCGTCATCGTTGTCGTCGCCGTCACCGTAGCTCAGGTTCTTTCCAGCTTCACAGTCGCTCTCATCCGACAGTGGACCTAAATCTTCCAGAGACATTTTTGGTGTTTGTTTTGTTTCCCCCCCCAAAGTCCCCCAGCTGAACCTCTGAGGCTGCATGGAAATGATCAGAATCCGTGTTGCCACGATAGATTCGGACTGTCGTGCCGGACAACCGTGCGCCTGCTTTGATTTTTGAAAAAAAATGCTTTTTGAGTTCTGGACTGTTGGTTGTCTACTTCCTTGTTTGGGCATATTCTGCTTCCTGTTTTGCAAATGCACACTGATGGTTGCAAACCTCAAGAAAACAATGGTTTTCGCGGGCGCGATGGGACTCGGTGGGATCGGCCCCTTACGTCACTAAAAACTGTTTCGGAAAAATAAATACATGATGCACAAAACCTTTCATTTTATGGTGCTGTTGCATCGCAGCAGGTTTTTGCTGTCTGTTACGTAATGCCGAGACAAGGTAGTTTTGTTTGTATCTGTGTATGTGTGTGTGTGTGTGTGTGTGTGTGTGTGTCATGCTATAACCTTGTTTACTATTTGGCACCGGGACATTTAGCTGTGAGCTATTTTCAACCAGATGACACACTAACACCACACAACATTCTACACAGTCTTTGATGTGGCCGGCCCTGCCCAGTCCCAACAGACACACACACACACGATATGCACTTGATAAAGGCAACCACAACACATAAGAAGTCTACACACACACACACACTGTATAGCATCACACCAGTCCTCGGGTCTCCGGTTTGGGAGCCTCACGTGTTGCGGTTTGAGTGCTCGGTGGTTTAAGGCTCCGTTCGGATGTCTCAGGGCGCATGTGACGCATACAAAAGTTTGATTATAGTGCACACATACACACACACACACATATATATATATATATATATATATATATATATATATATATATATATATATATATATATTATTTTTTTCATTTCATCATGTAGAAATAAAAAGATTTCCAGGAGATTTTCCGTCAGTCAAAACCAAAAAAAGCTGTATTGTTTTTAGGCTGTATTGAATTAAAAACACACATTCGTCCGCAGTGATTTGTTCACGGATGCCGATCCGGTGAACATTGGCCACCTCCTGCGTTTCTGGGTCAGATCACAACTTTACAGCTTCGCTTTGATGGGTCTGGAAATGCCTAGAAAGAGAAGAGAAGAGAGAGAGAGAAAAAGTACAAAATGCAAACGTGTCTCCAAAGAGAGGCTTGGGATCTGTCTGTGAGCTCCATCAGCTGGAATCGACAGGGTGTCCACGTCTGGGGGGGTGGGGGAGTTACACAGAGTGACAGGTTGTCACGGACGTCGGCATCTGTCACGGCGGTGTGACAGTCGGCGTACGTGGCCGACAGGAAACGACTCTCAGAAAATACTAATCGACCTTTCTCTCTCTCCTCTCTTGCTGCCGCATCCTCTCGTTCCTCCTCCTCTTGTAGCTGAAAAAACTAATTCACACTTTTGCACATCTTTTACCTTCTTTGTTTTGCGTGGACGTTGCTCGTTGGAAACATTGAAGGACGACTTAAAGACATGCACATATGTACTTGTACGCACATGTGTGGTAATCTGGCGTGTCGAGAGCCCCCCCTGTGAAATATGTGAAATATTTTCTGCCGTTTCTTCACCCCGAGTTATTTGGCGAGTTGAAGCGCTGCATCGTGTCTTTATCCCTCTCTGATGTGCAGCAGTGGGCTTGAAACTGTACAAGTGGGTGATGAGGCTGTGACCCTCAGGGCCAAAGCAGTCACGCCTCGACTCATTACTTTGTCAGTCGATGCCCACACACGTTTTATTTTTTATTTTTTTTACAGACTCATACTAATATGTTCACTCTACACTCTTCTGTCTGCGGGGTTTTCATTGCGTACGCATTTTATGTTTGTGTGCATGCCGACGTTCTCGCCCCAGCGTCTCCAGTTCACATTTACGAGTGCGTGTTTACTGTGATGAAAGCAACCTTTTTACGGCCCATTTATCATAAAGCTGTGTGTGTGTGTGTGTGTGTGTGTGTGTGTGTGAAGCACTTTGAGCTGTAATATTGTACGCATAGGGTTACATAATTGCCCCTGGTCCCACCCCCCTTCTCTCCCTTTACTACTTTTCTTCACCTCCCCTCTTCTGCTAATCCGACGTGACCTTTTGCGAGTTGTTATTCATGTCAAAACGTTTTACAAGAAATTAGACTGTTGTACAGTAGCTGGGATTCCCCACCCCCCCGGCCCCCCAGTGTGTGTCCTTCATTGATGTGCCAACAATGACAAAATAATTGTTGTGCATAATCGCTTGTTTTGAAGTTCGTACAGGCGGGGACGCGTGTCCGATTTCAGCTTTTATTCACATTTTGTGTTTATTCTCGTCGCTGCCACCTGTCAAGATGTTCTAAAACCCTTTAATCAATCCTAATACTGACTATTATTTTCTGAGCTGCTCTGGCGTTAAAAAAAAAAGGTTTATTTTCCACCCCTCATTATCACGTTATGTCTGTTTTTGACGAGTGCTCATTAAAAAATCTTTCTTCTCCCGCCTGTGTTTTTCCCCCCCAGGATTCCAGTTACTGGCTGCAGGTCCATCGGGTGGAGCACGGCGACGGCGGCATCCTCGACCTGGACGACGTTCTCTGCGATGTGGCCGACGACAAAGACAGGGTGAGTGACGCGCGGAGGGTCTCAAGGGACGCTGGTATATATATTTCACATCACACTCCTGTAGCTTCAGAGCCTGAGCTCCTTGTTGACGCTGACGACACAGAAGAAAAGGAAGCGTTTGCCTGCCTTCACCGGGATGACGGTTTGTGTTCTGCTAAAGCGGACGCATAAAGTCCAGAATGCAAGGTCACGTGCAGGCACCGAGGCCTGCACGTGACCTTGGGAAATAATTTGTGGTAATTTTGGTGTTAAAACTCGCAGTAAAGCTGTTTTCTGTTCCTGTTGCACAGGAAGTGCTTCCTGACCAATCGGATAAGAGAGTTTTCTAGCGTACCAGAGCGGCTCTTATCCGTGGGTCAGGTTTCATTCATGGCGCCGTTTACCGTCTTTGATCCGTGGATGTCTAAAGGACTGCAATGCACGTGAAGCTGACTGACAGCCGGGAGGGAGGTCACAGGGTCACATTCTCTCTACTTCTGTCAAACATGTCAGGAGATTCCCTCGAAAGACGGTTGTCTAAGTACACGTTCCATCAAGCAATCACTTCCGACATGAGTGAACAAAGTCAAAGTTACTACCAGGAACTTTGACTTTGTTGTGGAACAGACTCGGTGTAATACCGATGCCTCTATACCACCCACAGATATTGAGCTTGTCGGCGAACAGGAAGTGAATGCCGATTCCCAAACTTGTCGTCTTCATGAACGTGAATAATTGCTGGTATTTTAAGTCTTTTACGACGGGTTGTAGATCCAAAAGTAGTAATATAAAAATGACTTAACATTTGTGGTCAAAAACTGGCAGGAATAAGTAGTCGTCATCATCAGAAGCTACTTGGAGGAGACGCTTCTTCTGCCTGATGACGCAACATTAAACGATTCTCTGTGACACTGAACGTCTTTCAGCTGGACAGAAATCTCATCCCATATTTATCGAGGTGAGGTTTATTTTTGGAGAAACGTTCCAAGATTTTTTATGTGAAATACAACTCTTTTTAGAATTGAGCTTAAAGGTTAAACACATTGGGTGGCCGGCACGCTCTCTTTTAACTCGTGTGTGTGTGTGTGTGTGTCACACGTGCATCATTCTCTCCCCGTCCCTGCAGGCGTTTTCCACTGGGATGTCCATTTAGAAAAAAAAAAGTGTGTCATGCAGAGTGGCAGCCAGTGAAAGGTTTCCATCAGCAGCGAGATGTCTGAAGCAACACAATGTGGTTCCTCTGCTATCTCTCATTTCTATTTGTTTGAGTGCCGACCCCTGACCTCGGTTACCTTCTGATGGCGGTCGGTGTTGTCGGGTGACGTTCGACACAGCTGCTGTTCTGGGGGAATCGAATTAAGCCACGACTTTTCTTTTATCGTGTCCAGCAAAAAACTAATTAAATTAGAATTGCACTGAATTAATGTGATTTGTCTTGAAAGCGTGTGTGTGTCTAGAAGCAGCAGGAAGAGAGGGTGCAGACAAAGAGGGAGATGGAGGGACAAAGTAACTCAACTGCTGTACTTGGCAGTTGTTTGACTTTTATTTATTTAATTATTTAATCTCTTTGTCACAGATGGCAAAACGATATTCAGAGTTGTGTTCCAGCCTAAAATGCAACGATCTCATCTCACGCTATCATGTGATTTATCAACTCATTTACGCCACACAGAAACAACAATAACAACAACTGTACTGCACGTGTGCAAACGGGAACCTGTGGCTAAATGTTGCTAATGCTACACTGAAGCCTGCAGGAGGAGAGCAGGTTAGAATGACCAGCTGCATAACAGGTTTAACGGGGCTAATGGGTTTAACGGGGCGCTGCGTAGAGTCAACATCACGATGCGTTCAGGGTCCTTGCTTTTTGGGAAGAAACTTGAATGAATGCAGTTGTTTGAAGGGTGTGTCTTTAACTTCAATATGAGGTGGAGGGAACTGGACTTTTTAACACGCCAGTCTCTGATCGGTGCTTGGCATCAGCCAATATGTGTGACGTCACGTCCAAAAACTGCATTCTTGTAGATGGAAGTCTCAAGCAGACGGAACGGTGTAGACGTGGCCGGAGAAAGAAGGAAGGAAGGAAGGAAGGGAGAAGGAAGGGAGAAGGAAGGAAGGAAGGAAGGAAGAGAGGAAGGGAGGGAGGGAGGGAGGGAGGGAGGGAGGGAGGGAGGAAGGAAGGAAGCAAGCAAGCAGCGATGAAGGAGCCATGAAGGAGTCATGAAGGAGTTGATAACAGACGAGTGAGCGATCGACTCTGTGTGCCACTAAGCATGACTGGTGGTCTCCTGGCAGCTGTGACTCATCTCTGCCATTCCACAGGAGCTCTTTTTAAAGCCCCCACCCCCCACCCCCCACCCCCCCACCACCACCACACACACAGGGACACTTTTATTAGCCCACACTGGAATGAAACACGTCGGCTGCATGTTGCCTTCACTGAGGGGAATACATGTGTACTCTGTACATGTATTTTTAGCGCTTTTGGTGTGTGTGTGTGGGTGGGTGGGTGTGTGGAAGGGGGGCTGCATCTGTGAAAGTTATAGGCACACAATTGTGTGCGTGTGTTTTTGCGTAGTGTACCATCCATGCCAGGAAAAGTGTCTGCTTACCGAATGTTTTACCAGATGCCATCTTTCCATCTGTTGATCATCCTTCCTTCCCTTCTTCCTTTCCTTTCCTTTCCTTTCCCTCCTCCCTCACCTCCCCCACACCTTTCACACTAAGCGAGCAGCAGGAGCCTGACCTCTACTAACCTCGGCCACTAGGAGGAATCCACTTTTTTGGCACCTGGATCTGCGCTAGCTCAATTTGTGGCGATCGTGCCGACACCAATGTAATGATAATACTTGTCTCCGATTGGCCGGCTGGTATCCAACAGTATCGCTTGAATGTAGTTCTGATCCGAACTCTCACCAAGCTACTAAATCAGTGCATTGGGTGTATAAGACTGCAGGTAACCATAGCAGCAGCCAGTGAACAGATACTTATTTTTCATACTTTTTTCATCCCATTTTTCAAAATAGTGGATGTATTCACACAATAAGGGATCCCTCTGAATCGAAAATAGTGAGAAGTTAGTTCTGAAAAGGATATTTTTTTACATTATCACACTGATACGGATTACTTCCTCTGACACGTTCCCTCGATCAATAAACATTTGCAGGTACACTTTTTACACCTTTTGTACGTGTATTTATCTTATGTTGTCTAAAGTCTAAGGGGCCGTAGGAGCAGTTTGTACCAGCTACTCCCTCGCAAATGTGCACACACTTTCCAGCTCAATTACACACACACACACACAGACACACACACACATACACACACATGCACGCACACCGACATACCCCAGGTGTCCGGTGACATGCTCGTCCCTACACATCCTCCTGCAGCGATGACACGACCCTCAAATGTTGGCAACTGGGCTGTGCCCGACTGTGTGTGTGTGTGTGTGTGTCAGTGTGTCAGTGTCAGTGTCAGGGTGTGCCGCACAGCTGCGCCCGCTGCTACTCCATCACTGCCAGGTCTGACCCCGGTCAGCGTGGTGCCCGGGTGTGCGACGGACGGTGTGCCGCTGTTGCAGCTCATCATATTTGGCTTTTGGTTTGCAGTTGGATGCCTCATGTTTTTTTTTTTTCTTCCTTTTTTTTTTTCTTCCCCTTGTTTTCCCTTGATCCGGGCGATATCCTGGTCCGAGCTCAATATAGACGCGTCTCGCAGCGTCACAGACAGACAGACAGACAGGCAGACATGCAGACAGGCAGACATGCAGGAGACAGACATGCAGACAGGAGAGGCCGTAAGGTTACATAAACCCAGAGGAGTTTCTTAAAACAACTCCTTCTGTCGTGTCGCGGACCGTCAACAGACAGCCGGGCTGCCAGTCACATATTTGTGTGTGTGTGTGGGGCCCCGTGGGGCGGAGTGATCTGATCTCTGTGGTCTCCGTCGGGTGAAGTGTCTCACCTGTCACGCTGCTGAATAACGGCGCGTTATTCACTGACGCAGCTGCTTTCTTTGAGGTTCTCTTCTTCCAGAGCAGAAGAAGGTTTGATGATTTCAAGGGATATTTACTTGTGTTTATTCACTCTTTGTGTTTTTAACTGTCATCCCTCCACCCCCCCTTCCCAAAATATCTGGAACAATTCGAAGCGAAGATATTCCCGTGATCCTTTTTGGCGCTGTGAGGTTCTGCTCTAATCCCTCGGCCGCACGTTGCTCTGGAACAAGCTGCAAATCGAGATTTTCTTGCGCCGTCGTATAAAACCGCAATCGGAATCCGTATTTAAGTCGTAGCAGATGAGGGCAATTACATCCTTTCAACACTTGGCGGCAGACTTTCGCTGGAAAATAATCCTCCGCCTCCATCAGACCACAGGAGAAAAGGGGGGGGGGGGGAAGAAGAGAGTGCAGCTCCCAGCATGCACAGGGTGAGAAGTTGCATCCCAGACGAGCCGCCGGACCTCGTCCTCCTCCTCCTCCTCACTTACAGTATGGAGTCTGTTTTAGCTGACGGCCATATAAAAACCCACTGAAGTGTTTACAGGGAACGATCTTGCGTCTCTTCATTTGGACCGTTGCGTTCTGTAGCTAATATTGATTTTTATTTTATTTTTCACAGAGATGCTGCGAAACTGAATCCTGCCTGTAGCCTCAATATTTACAGACGCTGACTGATGCAGAATATGGAGATTATTATTATTATATATTTGATGCGTCACAATCAGCAAAACTGGCTTCTATGTGCTCTTCTGACTTTTGTCTTCTCCTCACTTAACACTTGAAGTCTCTTGCTTTATGTTGCTCTACCTCGTGAATGGAGCACTCCTTTTTTGGGGGGGGTTGTCCTCCCCTGCTTGGTCTAGATTAGTTTATTTTGAACTGCCATGGTGGTGTATTCGGGAGGCCGTTGTTTGATGCCACATGGGCCTAAACGGCACGGTTCTAACTTTAGAAAGGGAACGCGGCCGCGCGGGCCTCCTCTCCGGCGCTGCTGTGAGGAGGATATTGGTTCATCCCGGTTCCCCGGGTGGAAGCGGTCCACCAGCAACATGTTTGGGATGGACAAAGAAGAAACAAATAAATGTAGAAAAATAAATAAATAAAAACAAGCTCCTCCCACTTTGGACGTGTATAATGTCGTTCTCAAATGACCCTCCGTTCTTCAGACTGCTGCGAAATGGCTAACGCGTCACTTCCTGCCTACTTCCTGCCTACTTCCTGCCCGGTCAAAAGACATTTGGGCAGATTTAAAGTGAATCCAGACAATTTCTAATCAAATGTAACTGTCCCCCCTTCCCCGATGAAGGGACCGAACCCCCTCCTCCGGCCCAAACATCTTCCTGAGTGAGCGTTAGTGATGACCTCATTTATTCCAGGCTCCCCCCCTCCCCCCCTTCCTTCTCCCCTCTCTCCAGCCTCTTAATGAGAACAAGATGACAACTTTATAGCAGACTCGGCCGGGTGACACAGAAACGTCTCTCTGAGAGGCTGGCAGACGCTAGATATGGTGTGTGTGTGTGTGTGTGTGTGTGTGTGTGTGTGTGTGTGTGTGTGTGTGTGTGTGTATACGCCCATTACAAAAATATATCCGGTACAGTTGGTATGAACCAAAACCCAAAGATATTCAATATGTAATGATATATAACAGTAAAGCTGGAGATGCTTTGCCAAACAGACATCCAGTTTGCTGCGGGCGTCCATGTTTTCCCAAGTTTACAATATCAACACCAACTGGGAATTATGGATTTGGTAACCATGGTAGCAGCAGGGTCTCCCCCCCCCCCCCCGATTTTGAGAAGCCGGTCAAAAGCCGTTGTAACTGCTGCGGTTTCATCCGACATATCCGTGCACTTTGCTCGTTCGCGAAGTCCATTGAAAAGAAGTGATCGGTCGTCATTCATAACACGCGGTGGATATGCAAGTCTATTATTAATGAGGATAGTAATGATATCGGTGGTTTTCTTCGTGAGCTCCTTGAAAGAACATGAACGCACACATCAGGAGCATCAACGTGTAAACTCCTATCAGCCTCCGGGGTTTGTCTCCCCCCCCCCCCCCCACACACATATACTTCCCCGACGTCGGTCCTGATGATGCAGGATGTCAACCGACCAAAACGGTCCCATTGACCAGCTCACCTGTTTTCTTTAAAGGAATCTTGTGTTATGATGACATGTGATTCACTGACCGTTCACTTATTTCTGTTTGTCATCGTCACCCCGAAGCTCCTATTCGCCCTCGTCTCGCACCCGTCACGCAACAATTTGGAGCTTTGTTGTGAAACGATACGCAGGGCTTCTTGCGTCAGAGTAATTGCATCTGAATGTCACAGCATTATAAGATTTACGATGCTACATTTGCTCACCGTTGACTTGCAGGGTGAACTTTTTTTTTCTTTTTGCCCGAACAAGCCCTCTCCTCCTTTCTCGTCTCTCGATCTTTGGAAATAATTTTATCGTTTGGGGCTAAAACAAAAAATCGTTTCTGAAATGGCTGCGTGTGTTTAAACACGTTCAATAAGTGTTTTTTTTCTTGGCTGGTCGCGTTCCAACAGCTTCCCTTCTCGTGCTCTGCAACAGGAGCTCCTTCCAACGCGAGTGAAGAGGATGTGCAACGGTGTCCCCCTTGTTGCCGTCGGTTGCTGTGGCGACTGCACCGATGCATGAAAGGGATTCAAACACACACACACACACACACACACACACACACACACACACACACATACGTACACAAGAGATTTGACCGATTAAGATGTTCCTGAATAAGCCGTGTGCATAAAGACCCGAGGTTTCCTTGACGTTTCCTTCAGGGGAAAATAGACGTAAAGTTTTGAGGGCGGAAAATCAAAACGCCACATGTTGATCAAGATATCCAGATACATTCAGAGTGTTTTTGCAGGTGGTTACTCACGCAGGCTTTAGCACTCAGCGTTTCACCTTGAGTAATGATCACCCACACAAACCCCTGAGTCATGATTACACGTGTGTGTGTGTGCATATACTTAATGCATGTAAAGGAAGCTTGTCCACACTCGTCGTGCATCTTGTTTTCCTGCTTCGCCTGGACCACGGCGGCCATAAGCGCACCGGTTAGCAGTGAGGTAACGTCCGCAGGCCATCATCTCCTTCTGTGGTCTTCGCGCCCCCCCATGCATGGGACCAGAGAACCCACAACACCTCTGAGCTCCACATGGCCTTAAATGGTCAAGGGGAGATGAAGCTGTGAGACGTTCACATTTCTTCTGCTCGACTTTTGCGAGAAGGTTCCGGACGATGAGTCTTGTGTCAGAGAAATGTTGGTGAGTTTACGTCTCAGGTTATAATACTGGCCAGATGATCATTTATATACTGGAAGATGATCTACATTTCTGAACTTATATATAAATATAAATATAAATAAATAAACATAGCTGGGTCATTCACCCGATAGCAACAGCTAGTATTAGTGCAGGGCTCCCCAGCAGCAGTGCCAGCTCATGCACCTCCGGCACCGGGAGCTTCCAGCGAGGCGACTAAATATGGACGGATCTGAAATAACAGGGTTTTTCTATCCGGGGGTGTTGAGCTGAAAGCGTGAGAGGTTTTGAGAACGGAAAGATGGTTCCTCTCCATACTTGAGAGAGCTGACAGACATTACATACCCAACCAGCATGTCCTGAGACGGCGATTTTGGGGCCGTTTTAAGACCTTATTTTGTGTGTGTGGGCGGGGGTGTAAAGTTTCCTGTTAGTGTCCACCTTTAAATGCTGATCGCTTACTTGCGTCACGGTTCCAGAATCGGGTGAATGAGTTTCAAGCGTTTGTGTAATTCTGTGGATTGAGAGGTCCAAATGTGAAAATCCTAATTGGCAATGGAGACTTTTTGTGTGCGTGTGTGAGGAGGAGGAGGAGGAGGAGGAGGAGGAGGAGGAGGAGGAGGAGGAGGAGGAGGAGGAGGAGGAGGAGGAGGAGGAGGAGGAGGAGGAGGAGGAGGAGGAGGAGGAGGAGGAGGAGGAGGAGGAGGAGGAGGAGGAGGAGGGGGGGTTTACTGGGCTGGCTTTGGGCTTTTTATCTTAATTGTGGTGGGAAAAGTGTCAGGCGGAGACAAAGACAATGTTTGAGGAGTCAACAGGAGTTTGAGGATTACAGCGGCTCACAACAGATCTAGTGTGTGTGTGTGTGTGATAATGAGATTAGCCCCCCCTCTTCCTCCTCCCTCTCCTCTTCCTCCTCCCTCTATCTATTATCTTCCCTCTGTTCATCTCTCCCTCCCCTGTGGCATCTGTGATATTTCTCTCGCTAAACGTTTTGCCGAACGCAGTTTCATCCAGTAAACTTAATACCAACGTGGACTTCATGTGAGTTTACCTCTGGGATCCTCACAGAAAAACTCTTCAAACTTTGACCGTTATGACGCTGAGAGAAGAGGATTCATACAAAAAGGCCTCCACTGCCCTCTGGTGGCCATGTTGCATCAGTGCAGCCTGCTGCCAGTCCTGTGCTGCCAGCCTTCTTCCTTCCCTGCAGGAATGGGAGGGGGGGGGGGGGGGGGGGGGGGGGGGGTGAGAATCACCTCCTGTGATCTGGAGCGACAGAAAGAGCTTTCCTCATCGCTTCTCTGTTCGGATCACTGGCGCTGACCCCTCCTCGCTGTAGTAGTGTTCATTAAAGAGCTAGTCTGCAGCAGTCGTCACGTTAATTCGCTGAAAGGGACCCGTGAGTTATCTTCCCCCTTGTAAAGGTTTCATCAGATAGTTAGGGCCGTTTTAGCTTTCGGCCAGAGGAGGGCGCCGGAGAGCCGGCCTGACACCCCTCAGGCTTGGAACACAACTCCCGTTTCCTCTGCAGTTCTTTTTTTCTACAGATTCTACCATGAGTGGCTCATAAATACTGACGCCTAGTTACTGGTAATGACTTATTAGCCGCCAGGAAACCGCCTGCTGATCTGCTTAAAGTGCTTCGGGTGAGATATGCTGATCCTGACCTTGGTTACTGGTCCTGGGTTACTGGTCCGATCCTGTTTTAGCAGTCCTAGTTTAACGGTCCTGGGTTAAAGTCCTGGGACAATCGAAGAGCGCAATGAGATTCTTCAGGTTCAGGATTGTTCTGTGGATTTGGTTCCAAAGCAAAGAACCAAACCACTTCCAGGTCCAGCTCAGCACGTCTTACATCTCTCGGCTCCCAGAACCGCCGTGCCCAGAACGTCTCGCACCGCGCACAGAACGTCTCGCACCGCGCACAGGGAGCTTGTAAAATGGTTTCAAGTGACTAAGTGGTTTAAGGTATAATATGCAGCATTGCCGTCCTGGAGAGTGAATGGAGAGAGTGAGAGAGAGAGGAGTTTATTTTGGGGGCTATTAAGCGCTACAGCACAAATAAACACACCCACACTGCCGCACAACCCTGGTAGTAAAGCAGCCTGAACATGTGGCAGCCTCTGAGCGCTGTTATTGACTGAGGGTCACACACACACACACACACACACACACACACACACACACACACACACACACACACACCTCCCTGCCAGTCTGGTTCTCACCACAGTGATTCAGCCCAGTTGTGGTCTGTGGGAACAGGAAGTGGTATGTGTGTGTCTATTTTGTGTGTGTGTGTGTGTGTGTGGAAAACATCAGCTTGTGAGAACAAACATCAGAAGTGAGACCACACAGTTAACAGTACGGACACATCGGCTCATAAATGTGTCTGTTTATCGGAATATTTCAGGCATATTTCTGGTCACATTGTTTAGCCGTACCCTGAGCCACAGCTCAGCTGCATCGGTCGCCACGGCAACCATTTCCAGCCCTGAGCTCGGCAGGTCCGTCTCGACGTGATGTTGGACAAAAAAGCATTTCTGCTCTCGGCCCACTTTTAGTGCCTTTTTTATATAATACAAATGAATAGATTGGAAACATCATGACGAGACTTCAGCAAAGATTCCCCTCCAGCAGCGGACGGTCAGAAATAAAGTGCTTTCCTTTTGAGCAACATTCATACGCGATTCATAACGGAGTCCATGGATTGCAAAGTAGACACTTAATATTATAGAAAAGCAATGATTTTTTAAAACACTGATAGCAGCAGTAAACCTGCCTGAGTCGCTGCCTCCTCTCACCACCAGGGGGCAGTGTGGCTTCAGGTTTGCCGAGGTCTTACCCGTCAGACTGTTGGTCCCTCAAAGCTCTGAGGCCTCCGTCAGGCTCCCCGGAGACGGTAGTCACTGTTACGCTGCTAGTCGAGTGTTTTCTTGGGAGGGCAGGAAGGAGGGGATTGTGTGTGTGTGTGTGTGTGTGTGTGTGTGTGTGTGTGTGTGTGTGTTCTTCCTTTGGGAGTGTGTACATATACAGGTGCATGACACAGTTACTCTGTGTGTGAGACAATTAGGCAGTAGACACACAGGAAGCATTAAACAACAAATGCCTTTTCTTACATTATTAGTGATTTTACTGCAGATGTGTTGTTGTTTTTTTAAACGTTGTATTACTTTGAAAACAATAGGCAGCATTGAGACATTGAATTCTTGAGTGATCTGTGAACGTTCCCCGCCCACAGCCGCCATCTCCCCCGTTCTCTAACTAATGCATTTAAAATTCGTACGGCGGGAAGGAAGCAGGCAGGATGGTGAGTGTTAGGGGGGTGGGGGTGGGGTGGGGGTGGGGGTGCATAAACAGGATGTTGTGACGTGATCTGCGCTGTTTGCGTAGTCGCTTCCTTCCACCGTCTGCGCTTTGATAGCCTCACAAATAATTCACCGTCGGGGGTGATAAATAGTTGGCTCATCTGCAGTCTCAGATTGTACTAAGACGAAACGTTAGCGTGAGCGCTCATTTCAAAGGATTCAATTTGATTCAAAAGGGGACAAAAAACACTGTGTGATATTAACATATTTAGTGTTTACATAAGTGTCAGTTTTGTGGCCCATCCAGAGACTAAAATACCTGAATGATCAAAGCAGGAGGATTTACAGGTCGCTCCTTTTTGAAAAGCGATTTATGACCGAGATGTTGAAGGGACATTATTACGCTCTGAATCTTTTGATGTTTAATAAATGCTCGGCATCTGGGGGTGTATGTGTGTGAAAGGGAGGGAGGGATCTCGATGCAGCAAAAATATTTCTCTGGGGAAAAAAAAAGAAAAGAGAGATGAAAGTAATGAGCCAGAAACACGATGGCAGCTGAACAGAAAAGGCTAGATGGACTTTTATTTAACTTTTCATTTGACGGCAGCATGACGGAGAGACACGCACACGCACACGCATGTTTTCATATTGTTGGGTTGTCTATACCCTGGATAATGCAGCCCTTTTTGTTCGGTGCTCTGTATTGTTTTGCTGAAATCAAGTTTGCACCAAAGATTTTGATAATCCTATCGAATAAATTTAAGACATTTATGAAGCAAAATAATTGTTGCAGCCGTGCGGCGCTGACACCCGGCCCCGACGAGGGTCTGTCCTGAAGATTCTGTTCATCTACTTAAAGGTAGATTTTTGGAGGTCACTGAATGATGAAAACGTTGCGCAACACGTATTCCCCCGAGAGGTCGACCGGCGGCCTCCTTCCCCGACCTTCACAGGTCGGAAGAAAAGGCGTCTGTCTGCGTGGGACAAATCCAATTCGGTGCAATCGAGCGGATCTCCCGGTGTCTCACACACACACACACACACACACACACACACATACACACACATACATTCTTACCGTCCGTCAATACAAACACAATGGACTCCTCGCTCGCCGAGGAGGACGGCGTTCTGTCCGATAGGCAGTGTACACAGATAGCAAATCCATCTGCCGCAGGTTGAGGGGCCTCCGGATGTGATGGAGGGCCCCGGTATCCTGCCATTCATCCATCCATCCAGTCACTCGTTCACCTACCTGGCATGTGTGGATAAAGCCCTCAGCGCTTGTTAAACACATTATAGCTAATCGACGCGTGCGTGTGTGTGTGTTTTTTCTTCTTGCGCGCTCAGGAACTAAATAAGCAGATTTTTTTACTTTTTGACCAATCGTGTGCTTTTCTTTCTGCCTGTTTTAAAAAATGTTTTTTATCAGATTCAACTTCTGAATCCTCCGAGCAGCAGTTGACCCAAGTGGCAAGACATCCTGTTGTTGTCTGATGTATGGGGAGGGGGGGACAATGGCAGTGGTTTTGCAACCATTGTTTCCATTTGTTACCAACTTTACAACAGCGAACGTCGACCTGATGTTTCGTGTGATGGAATATTAATAGCTTTGCTCAATTGCGGAACAGTAGGAATGTACATTCAGATCTGTAAAACCACACGTTTAAAGACAAAATGCGACAGTTTAATCCCATTAACCGAACGTCTGCAGAGCCTTCAGGCTGCAGCAGGAGATGAGATGCACAAAAGTGTACTATTTCTAAAATCACAATTAGACACACACTTGTCTTTAGAATCTTTGGTGCGCAAATCAAGTTGTGTATCTGAGGGAGACCTTGAGAGCAAGAACACACACACACACACACACACACACACACACACACACACACACACACACACACACACAGACTTTAGGCGGCTCGGTTGCCACAATAGAGACGCCGATGAAGACGATGATGCAAGTTTAGAAACGGAGTGTCTCTCTAACGAGCTCGGTTGTTATAACAGAGAAGTTGTGACTCTCTGAGCATGATGTAAACGGCTCCACCGAGTGCTCCACATCGGTGTGTGTGTGTGGGGGTGGGGGGGTGGAGCGCAAAACTGGTTATCAAACACACAGTTGTGACTCTTCGCAGATCACAAACATATGGTAATTTCAGCATCCGGGGGGAGTAATGTGTATCTTTAATCACTGTGCTTGTACTGTATTTGCATAAAACACGTGAAGGTGGAGAAGGTGCGGGTGCGCGTGCGCGTGCGCGTGTGCGTGTGTGTGTGTGTGGCATCGGCATCCAGTTCGTGGCGTTTGCTTTAACCCGCCGGGGGGAATAGATGGATGGCGTCAGGTAAATCCGGTGATGAAAAACGCAATAACCCCTCCGGTGCTCGTGTGGTCGTTTGCACTGTTATCGTGTTGGGACCGTTCGCTGCAAGCCGCCCGGCTCACTCGAGAGTGAATAGAAACGCTCCCGATCTCGTATCAAGCGTCTTTAATAATAAAATTAAATAAAAATAATGATGTTGGGGTTTTGGACTTCAGGGCAGATGCAATTAAACAACAAACATTGCCCCCGCCTCTAGTCTTTGGCATGTTTATTTACATTTTTTTTTTCCTTCATCTCACAGACTAAAAAAGAAAATTGTGAGATTACACGGTAATGAAAATACTTTGTGCCACCCGAGACGACTGTCACGGTCTAAATGCACACAAACAAGCCGGACGGTACCACGATAATAACGAGGGGCGGCCATAACTTCCGTCAGTGCTGACGCAGCGATGTGCCGATCTGCGCGATGGGACACGAGAAGCAAGCCTGCTCTCTAAACCTCTTTTTTAAGCAACGCTATTCCCGTGAGTCCTCTCGTCTCCTCACACGACCTGGAACTCCTGTTGCTCACAGCTCCGGCAGTCAAAACATGGGGAACGGACCAAAAGCTGACGAATATTTATGGGGAAACTTTTGCCAGCACTTCAATTACCTTGATCACCAGAAACATGAAAGTCACGTGTGACTCTGTGACGAGAGCATAAAGGGTTAGTTTGTATTTCTATTTGGCTCTGCGGGGATCTAGAAACCTTTTTGTTTTGATGAGAATCTGCGTAATGGGAAAGGCAGTGGCCCCCCCTGCTAACATGTTTTTGCTGCTTAACTCGGCCTCGCTGCAGGCTGCTGCAGTACAGTGTTAGCAGCAGAGATGGCCGCGGTGTCCCCGGGGTTTGGTGTAAATGAGATTTGCTGTGGGGATGATTGGGTCTGAGTCAGGCCTGGAGATGGCCCTTTATGAAATAACCTCTGCAATCTCTGACAGGACAGCAGGGGAGAGAGCAGACAGCGCACACTCTCACGTACGCCGACACACACCGGTGCTCTCGTATATGGGGGAAGAAAAGTGTGTGTGACTGCCCGGGGAACGGAAAGTAGACCCGACTATCTTTTGGCAAGTTCACCGAGACGAGCGCGCACGCGTTTCGCACATTTCTCTGAAGATGATGATGTCGTTTTGTTGTTTTTATTTATCTTCGGCTGGGATTCAACCCTGAAAACTGATTTCAGATTCAGATAAATCAGCCAATCAATAGAAAAACAACACATTGCGACTCACTCTAATAACTCTAATAACACCAGCCTGTACATGTACATGCGGTACAGGGTCGCTCATCAAACCCTCAGGAAGATAGGCACAAACAACAGCTTGCCTGTACTCACAAAAGGGACCACGAACCTACAATAACAGTCCACCCAACCACACCCCTACATTTAAAGCCGAGACCCCCTACCACAGATCCCCTTTTGTGTGTTTCCACAGTTTTATTTCTGCAAGAAAAGGCCGTGCAGGACCAGCCACACGTACCACTCACTCTTTGGAAGAACCAGAGCTGGGGAGTGGGGGGGGGACGACGACGACGACGACTTGCCTCTTGAAAATTGCCATTCTCACGCTTGGTTTTTCACACTCGCTGTCAGAATCATTTAGAGAGCAGTGTGGAGACTCACTAAGCGTTTTTTCTCTAAGCGCGTCAGTAATTGCGTTCTCTCTCTCTCTCTCTCTCTCACCGAAGAAAGCACCGGATGTAGCCGGAGGCCTCGTGTTCTTTCACCGAGGATACGTCTTCATGAAACGTGCGCGGCCGGGGTCCATCGACTGAACACGCACCTCTGTGGATACGAGAGCCTTACCTCCTTCTTTTTCCTTTTTTAAAATGCGTTTATATCTTTGTCAGCGGACATCGTTGCACTTTAACGGCGGCCGTAATAACGGCTATCCGTCAGGGAAAGTGCAGCACTGACAAGCGGAGCTTCAGCGCCGACGCCAAAAAAGCTCTTTGAGCGCGCCGTCCTCTCCACGCGGCCGGCTTCACCTCCTTTTCCCCCGGACGTCGACGACGACCGACTGATTGATTTCTCTCTCTTTTTAAAAAAAGATTAAAAAAATGTTGTATTGCTTTTTTTGACAAGCCAGATAAGCATGCTCGGTGTCAAAGCCCCTGCTGCGAGTAAAGTGGTGACCTCTATCGACATATTATACCTCCCTTGCTCATCTTTTCTTCAGCTCCGGATTTGACCCCAAATACTGAGTCTCGGCGCCCCCTCCCCGATCTTTTTCTTTTTTTTACACATGCTCATTTGTGTTTCTTCAATGTCTTTCTTTTCCACAACCTCCTTCCCTCGCTCTCGTTCTGTCCGACTATCCCCCCCACCCCCTTTTCATCTTCTTGTCACGGTAATTGGCTCAGTAAAAGAATTATGCAGACTTTTTTTTTCATATTTTTCTTTCTTTCTTTCTTTCTTTCTTTCCCCTCTCTCTGAAATCTCTGCCCGGCTCACGCGAGAGGAATTGCCCCGGAGAAGCAGAGCGGCGCTCTCCGTCCGTTTGGTTGAAGTGGAATTGAAACGGACTCGCCGCGCAGTCCTCTTTGAACCTCGTCTCTCGGCCTGCCCACTTCTATTTCTCTCTCCGTTCGTCTCCTTCGCTTTTTGTTTTCTCTCCGTCAGTCTATCTTCTAACCTCCTCCACCTTTTTTTTTTTAATGTCCATAATTGGAATTTTGCCTTTGACGCTGTCCAACTGGGAATCGGGGCGAAGTTCTTCATCACCGATCTCTGCGTTCAGCCAAAGAGAGCGAGAGAAAGAGAGAGGGCCCTCTTTACGGGGTTGTGATGAAAATGATGCAATTATTTCATAATGATTGTAATGGCGGGGGTTTTAGGAGTCTTAACTCGGCCGTGGGAACTTTAGTTTTTGGAGCCCTGTCAGAGAGCTTCGATGGAGCGAGCGAGGACATCCAACGGGGACGAGTCCGGGCTCGCTCGCAAATGAATCTCTCTTCACTGGCACATTTTGGTCGTTCGTGCACGCTGCCTCATACACGCACACGCACACACACACATGCATGCACAAACAGCGATATGCGAGGACCATGTGTTTTAAGTCAGTCTGTGAAATGTTGTGTTTTGGGCCCAGACAGGATGCACCTTCTGCTCCGGGGTTTGTGGTGATGACTTGCACAGACATATCTTGCCATGCTTGACTTGTGCGCTGAGCCGCTAGAATACCAAGCAGAGCAACCACACACGATTCCCTTGGATATCCAGATGCATTGAGGAATATATATATATATATATATATATATATATATATATATATATATATATATATATATATATATATATATATATATATATATATATATATATATATATATTATTTTTTTTTTCTCGTTATGAACCTGCTGCTGTTGGTCAAGTTCGTTCACAACCTGTAAACAACTTTAAGGCAATTGTGTTCCTGCTCTCGGCTCCCTTAATGTCGTGTGGCAGGAGTTGTGCAGGAACACCCTGTTCTAGGTTCTAGCTGGCGACAAGTTAGTAGAGTTGAAATTTCAAGTGATGCATTTAGTCTTTTTGCGAAAAGCATTTGAGAATCCTCCGGTGTGCTGGGGCTACTGTACAAGGAGGGTGAATACATAATGCATACTCGTCCTCCATACTTAAAGGGTTTTTTTGGGGGGGGGGGGGGGGGGAAAGGCTGAAATAATAGTCTCGGTAATTTCTCACAATGTTGCACAATTCAGTTTGAGTGCCTCCCAAACCAAAGTATCCAATTCTACACTCTCCGCGTGCATCATTTATCAAAACTGGCCCGGGTCATCGGGCTCCGCAGACATCCAGAACAAATCTTCTCCGCTGCGTTTGTAATCTATAGAACATTTGCGGGTCCTTCTCGTTTTGAATACATCTAAAACCAACATGTCACAACGGGACAAAGTACATCATCACATTGATGTACTTAAAATACATCCAATACTGCCATGTACTATATACTATATACATTACCTACAATCGTACGTATACAGCCAGAGATCCTGCCCACCGTTGTACTTGTACTCTCTTTTATTAACAACGCTCTGACCTCCAGTTGAAAGCATTGTTTCTTTCTTTTAAGGAGGGGCTTCCAGCCAAAAACATCTTAATTAAATAAAGCCAGTTCAAGTGTCTATTGCACTGTGCAATAATACAATTGGGTAGAAAAGAAGCCCACTGCTCCTAAAATACGACTAATAAAGACTTGTTCAGGCGACTTCGACAATGGCTGCCCCTTTTTTGTTCGCTAGGATAAACGTAGGCGACTTCCATCGTGGCGCCGGTTACTTTTGTTTTTTTTTATTTCTCTGTCAACGGCGCAGCGTCTTTTCCGAATAAAGATGCAAAGTATCGTTGTCAGATTTCTGCTGTCCGTGCGAGATCCAAAGTGCTCGTTTCAACAACAAGGCGCCCACTCTGCGATTTCCCCCGGCGCTCTGTAAAGTATCGATGTCTCCCAGGATGAGCGTTGCTACGCCGAAGGTCGGCTAATGTACTTTATTTTCCCTAAATGATAGGGGATGTGGGGGATCTCCGACGTAAGTAGATGCAGAATTAAATGGACCACGAGAGGTCGGCTCGTAGATGGACACCGAGGGCTCTTTGAAAACTCAAAGAAAGTGTTTTCATGGTCAAAACAAATGAAATCCAACTTATGCATGTAAGAAATGACAAGCGCACTGGTATTTATCTTCTCTGACATACGGCATAAATCCAAGAATCGTCGTGCTGACTGTTGAGACGATCGTGCTCCAAAAGTTTTCTGCCTTAACTTGTAGATGAATGTTTGTTTTTGAAGAGGCAAAATGACAACAGGGAAGAGTATTTGTGTTAGAGAACCGAGCACAACAATGCATTTGTTGTTTGGCGATTTAAACACAAGCGAGAAGCCCGGGTGGAAGATTAGTTCGTAGAGCACCGAATGAAATATTGGCCAATACGAGCCCGAATACTCTCACCCGATGCCGTGTTGTACGTTTCAGGAGGCTGTCGAGAAACCGATTCCTGTCTCTCAGCGTCGCAGTAACTCTCCATCTTTTCTTCCGTTTCTAGTCGACCTGCAAGTGTGTCTGAGATAATTAGACTGGTAATGATATAATATTGAGTCAGTGGTCTTTCAGATCATCTCATTATGTTTGTGACAACTGAACTCCCCCCTCCCATCGGTCTGTTCCCGTCTTCCCTTGAACCTCCTCTCCCATCCATGCAGGTACGTCGTTCTTCATTCCTCAGACCGGCGTGTTTTCATCTCGCCTCCCAATCTCACACAATGTTCCCCCAGAGCCCAATGAACCCCACTTCATAAGCAGACCAGATTCCACCCTGTGTTGTGGATCACTCCCTGCAGGAGTCAGTCTGCTATAAACTTCTATTAGAATTGGAAAGTAATATATATATATATATACATCATCAAAGGTATTTTCTTGCTCATTGAACAGCACCCCCGACGCACTATTAAAAAACAGATTACGTTTATGTTGCTCGGTCGTAAAACAAAAGCGGTCGACCTCACAAGACGTGCGAGCGTGAAAATAGTTTTGGATAGTTCGGCGACCACAGAAACTGGACGACGGTCGTGTTCACCAGACTCGATGGAGGGGACCGGTACCGGTGCAACGTCAGCTTCCAAATGAACAGCTCCGCCTTGTTTAGCAGCGTGTGAGGAGGAGAGCACGCCGGCCTTGTGGGGTCGAAGGTTGCCGGGACAGGACGTCCATTTTTGCCTGGAGTCACCTTTTTAAAAGTTCTGACCGGCAATCAAGTTTGATTCTCTCCTTTTGAACACACGCTCTTCAAAAACACATCCGAGCAGTTCGCCAGTCGTGGGCTCGGGTTTTGGATCCTACACCTCCAGTCGGAGTGGTGTCTGACTGGCCTAATCCCGGGCCCAGGACGGCTCAGGAGTCTCCAGGGTGCTCGGGGTGGTGGTGATGATGAGAGGGGGGGGGGGGATGATCTGCCGAAGCTCCTTCGTCTTATTGATCCGTGTCATTCTGTCCCAGCGGCGACTTTGATGTGACAGTTTCATTTGAGCTCTGCTTATGGAGCCTTTAATTAGATTTCTGCACCGGGGCCCCTCTCCTGGGGACGAGGTGGTGAAAGATTTGATGATGGTTTGGGGGTGTGTGTGTGTGTGTGTGTGTGTGTGTGTGTGTGTGTGTGTGTGTGTGTGTGTGTGTGTGTGTGTGTGTGTGTGTGTGTGTGTGTGTGTGTGTGTGTGTGTGTGTGTGTGTGTGTGTGTGTGTGTGTGTGTGTGTGTGTGTGTGTGTGTGTGTGTGTGTGTGTGTGTGTGTGTGTGTGGGACTTTGGGTACTTGACGCGTAAGAGCTCACCTCTGCATTGGTGTGTATGTAGGTTAGGACTTTATAAAATGCAGAGAGTTGTGTTTGTGTAGATAGACTCAGACGGGGGAAAACCTCGACGCCTGCTCCACCTCGGCCCGGATTAAAGCCTAAACTCGCAGCTCTTAATACCGCCGCACCTCAAATCCACCCGCTCTTACCTCTGACTTAGCAGAACCACTTTTAATCGCAAGTGCAATATCTGTGGTAATGGGAAAGTCTCTCTCTGAAGCCACTGCAGCCCGGGTTATTATCTATGCAAACTTCAGCTCTCCAATTATCTACAGAGGTCTTAAAGGCAGCTCGGGCCGCGCCGAGAAGCAGAAGAGGAGCATTTTTCTTTTTCTTTTCAACAGAAACGGCTCCCGAATGAAATATAGATGGCAAAGTGGAAAGTTGTCGGTGGATTGTTTTAATGGTATTTAACCGGTTATCACTCAGCGTGATAACCAGCGTGCTGTTGCAGGTTTCTTCGCGGCAGTGAAACATTCCCACGTCTTGAATTATGACTGAATGCTGCTTCTGTTCAGCATCACGGGAGACGGAGCTGAAATGATTCGTCGATCAATCTGCCCGTCAATCAACAGATAAATGTACGCAAACCACGGACTATTTAATTAACCGTCAAAAAAATAATAAAACTAGAGAAAGATTGCTAAATATTCTCTGGTTTCAGTCTTTCAAATAAGAGGATATTTTAAATGATCTTATTGTAAATTCATCATCTTCGGGATTTTGATGCATCTCAAGTCATATCCATGTCATAGGCTGAACAATTATTACTGATTCGGCTTAAAGATAATCAGAAGGTCCATACCCGCCGATGAAAAATGAAACCAGCACGCGGTGGCGTGATGACCATCAACAAGAATGACTTTCAGGCCTTTTGAAAAGACGGGAAAAAAAAACACATCTAAAACTCACATCCCACTTCCAACAGTCCACTAACGGGTTCAGATCCACTTGAAAGCTCCGGGGTCGCGTCCTCGCCCGGCGAGCAGGTGGCTGGGCGGAGTGAACGGGACGTACCGAGGGTGCAGGAGCGTCACGCGCAATCCTTCAAACCAATTGGAATAATTCACCCGGAGCTGCGCTCAAGGTGACGCCACATCGCAGACGCGTCATTGGTCGACCGAAAGGAACCGCCACGTGCTGAATCATCTGCGCTGCTTCGGCGGCACTGGGAGCTAATTGACATAATTTTAAGATAATTTAGATACATTTGCAGTGTAATTTTCACCACATTCCGTGTGACCGCTCTTTCTGGACTCACTTGCAGAACATCGTCATTCATTTATCACACTTTGTGTGTGTGTGTGTGTGTGTGTATATATCTGTGTGTGTGTGGGGTCTCAAAACTTGTGTTAATCCCGGCAGAGTTGATCCCCTCCCATTTCAGTCATAATGTTGCCTAATCCAAATAAGGACCCGGCGTAATGACACCATATGAGATGTAATTACTATCAAATGGAGTCAGGTTTTCTGAGAGCGTCAGCGCTACTATAATTTCTCATTAAGCGGCCGTCACTCCCGTGGCGCTCCCTCGGCCCTCAGTTACAGCGGGGGCTTATGAGTCCTCCGCCTGGCTGGAGAAACGGCCTCGTATGTGGGTCAATCTCGCGTCTTCTGGGTTTTTTTCAAATCCTTTCGCCATACATATGCACGTTTCATGACGTTATAAATGTGATAAGCCAGTATCACGGAGTCACAGCAGTGACCTTCATTGACGTTTCAGAAAATCCTAATCTGAAGAGTTTTTTTAAGCGTGAAGCCAACAAACTACGAGACGAATCGCCACCATAACAAAAGATTTGACTCGGGTGAAAAAACTCAAATCTAGCTCGGATGGTCTCCGCATTATGGGTAATTATCTAAATCCGAATAAGAAGAAAGTTTTTTTTTTCTTCACTTTGGCAGCATCACCGTTGAGCTCGATATTCATCGGGCTCTAAATGTCTCGAGTTGGGCAGAAGTTTCTCGCGGCATCAGCGTCGGGGCTTTGTGGATTAAACGGTGGAGATGTGAGGAGCAGATGTGTGTGTGTGTGTGTGTGTGTGTGTGTGTGTGTGTGTGTGTGTGTGTGTGTGTGTGTGTGTGTGTGTGTGTGTGTGTGTGTGTGTGTGTGTGTGTGTGTGTGTGTGTGTGTGTGTGTGTGTGTGTGTGTGTGTGTGTGTGTGTGTGTGTGTGTGTGTGGAGCGTGCACAGCGAGGTATCGTGGCATATTTACAACATGTTTACTGGTTTGAAGCATGCAGACTAAATCGCGAGGACTCGCGGGAGAATTATGGATTTGTCTTTTGTGGAGGAGAACCCTGTCCTTTTTATTTTATAGCTCAAATGAGAAATACAGACAGTATATCTGTTTCGTCTTACTTTAGTTTTTTACCTCATTAAACATCAACCTCCCCCTCCCTACCTCCCCTCACTTCCCAACTTCTTTATTTCTGCTGATTTATTGCTAAAAAAGGAGCGTATTCCTCTTGGACTGACATTTCATTGTGCAACAGAAACAGCCCCCGGCTCTTGAGCCAGCTTGAGCCTTGCCAGCTGTGTTGCTACACACACACACACACACACACACACACACACACACACACACACACACACACACACACACACACACTTGAGTTCACGCTACGCCGGCCAGCACCACTCGTCCGGGCCAAAAGGAGTGACAGAAATTCCCGGCAGAGAGAGGGCGAAGCGGGCCAGTTCACGGAGTTCAGACTCTGTGGAGGAACAACTTAGTTTAAAGCTCGCTCCCCTCCGCCAAGTCGTCTTCGTGGAGGTTTGGTCCGGCCCCTTGCATCCTTTCACCCACTTGACCGGCGAGACCCATCATCTCCTTTCTCCTTGTCCTTATCTCCTCCTTCCTTTTCTTTCACCCCTCTCTGGCCTCTTCCATCTAAATTCATCCCCACCATCCTCATGCTTCCTCCCGTCAAACCTACCTTCTCTCCTCCCCTTCTCCCCTTACCCTTCCTTTTCTTTCTCCCCTCTCTGGCCTCTTCCATCTAAATGCATCCCCACCATCCTCACGCTTCCTCCCAACAACTCTACTATCTCTCCTTTCCTTCGCCCCTCCATCGCTCCTTTCCTCCTTCCCTTCTGCCTGTTCCCTCTGGCGTGTGGTGGAGGTCAGATGAATGACTTGTTTGTTGTCTTGAAACACAGACGCGGCATTAAAAACCAGACCAGTGGCCGACGGTCCAGTTCACTCCGGGGTCCTGTTTGGTTACCGTCAGTGCAGCTCTGCTGTGGGCGGTTTGTGGGAAATCCAGTGCTGATTCCAGTCCAGACTTTTATTTTTTTTAAGTTTGGAATTCAATTTTAGACTAATTAATCAAAACACAAAAAAAGAAAACGGTCCATTGACGTCAGAGAGGCTGAAGCTCTGAATTGGCAGCGAAAGGGGAAGAAATGACTGCAAGATATTTGAGATAAAGTAAATGTCCGGTTGTGTTTTATGAACTCTAATCTAATCTACAGTGCAGCCCACGCTACAGGGAAAAAAAAACAATACATATTTGATTTTCTCCTAATTAGAGAGCTAATTTCTTCCTAATTAAAGCATGAATAAAAAGTTGGGTTTTATACGTACCTTGACCATAAAGGTTTTTTTAAATTTATATTCAGTAATGACATTTTAAAATATATAACCAAAAACTACAACACTGTATTTGGTTTTTCGGAGCCCAGTTATTTCCGCTGCATGAGTTCACGGCGAGAGCCAGTTTCCTTCCAAAAGCTATTAAGCCCTCATGTCCACACACAGGTTGTCCTACTTAATTAAACATATATGTCCACGCACGTAAGCGCGTCCACATCTGCATCGCATCGCATCACACACACACACACACACACACACACACACACACTCACTCTCTTACAGTCGCCTACTAAGTGTTGATTAGTCCCATGAAAAACAGGTAATTGAAGCTAAATATAGCCCTCCGTGTGATTAGCTCTGATAGCATGTGATGTATGGTGTTCATTAGTGGTGCTAGCTAACTACCACACACACACACACACACACACACACACACACACACACACACACTTACACTTACTTAAAGGGATACTCTTCTGTTTTCCTACCTTATCTCCAGGACTGTAATGGCAGGAGTGATGATACAATTACAAGGTGAGAGTCTCACAGCGCTTTCTCCTTCAGAGCGCCCAATGTTAGCCTCCTACAATAGTGTTAATGAGAAGACATTAAGTCGTGGTCGTGTTTTATATTCTGCCATCGCACACACAATAGGAGCCTCTATACAATCTAGTATACAATGAGACTGAATAGGCACAGGCAGAAGTATGTTTGTTTATGCCAATATCCCACATTCTTATCACGAAAACCATATAAACAAAGAAAATGTTTTATTCACCTCCCAGAAATTCTTTTGAAAACCAAAAGTGAGTTACACCTTCATACAAGCATTGTTTTTCTATAATTTAACCCCGACAATAGAACACGCATCTCCTTTTAATCCATTTTATTTATTTATTTATTTTAGCTCATGTATTGAAAATAAAACATTTCTACACAGTCTGGCAGTTTCCTCTGCCAATAGAAAGTTAATTTAATTTCTTACAAAAGAAGAACAAAGCCTTAGTCTTATTACATTGTATAAGTGTAAGTGTATAGATACATTATTAAAAACAGAAAAATCAAAATACAATGCATTTTAGGACCAAGAAAAACGGTTTGTTAAAACGTTAGTGATTCCCAATTTAATGGATTTGATTAGGTACTAAATTTGTAAATACCCACAGTAACTTGAGTGCATTTATTTTCCGCGTGGCCGGCCTCGGTGGGAATTGAACCTGTGCCCGTGAACAGTGGTATTCCCTCGCTCCACCTGTCAGGCCAGAGGACAATCTTCTCTTTAGTGTGTGTGTGTGTGTGTGTGTGTGTGTGTGTGTGTGTGTGTGTGTGTGTGTGTGTGTGTGTGTGTGTGTGTGTGTGTGTGTGTGTGTGTGTGTGTGTGTGTGTGTGTGTGTGTGTGTGTGTGTGTGTGTGTGTGTGTGTGTGTGTGTGTGTGTGGTGGATTAGTTGCACAGTCTTTCCTGCTGTACCCACATCCATCAGCTTTCAGCAGACTGTGGGAACTCCTCAATCGAATTTAAAAAAATCTCCGATATCCAGAATCGTCACGTTAGCCGCTGAGTGAACGAGCAGACGGGGCCAACGGTTTAAGTTCAACCTCAGCCGAAAAACCAAACTCCTCAGTGGAAGCAGGACTGCACGACGAATCAAAAATGTTTTATTGAAAACAAGATTTACCTGGTTTTTCAAATGGCAGAAGGTGCAATATTTGTTGAAGGCGACATGTGTGTCAGAATGCCATTTTAAATCCAATATAGTCGCGCTGCAGACGTCCTACACGTCACATCCCTCAGACTTAAGAAAACACAGCTGTTAGAGTATCTAAAATCACGATTATATATATAATTGTTATATTACTTCGACTGATAATATATATATATATATATTGTGTATTTTATATATATGTATATATATATATATATATATATATATATATATTAAAAAATAAAATAAAATAAAAAAAATATATATATATATATATTGGCCGTCCGTCAACAACAACAACTCCTCCTCCTCCTCCTTTTGGGGAGCCAAAGTTCAGGAGAGTTCTGCCAGTTAAAAGTTCAGCACTAAGTGGTGAGACAAGAGCAACATCTTTCAGGGAATAAGAGTCACAACTCAGCACTCTTCTCATTTTGGAAAATTAATTACCCCCTCCCCCTCACTCCCACGCCCCGTCTGATTGCCATTTCCAGTTTGGCCTTGTCTCAGAAGGCCAAATGTCCCCCACATGTTTTCTATTTTCTGGATTAAAGTGAAATGGATAGTTGGTCAATATGCCACACACACACACACACACACACACACACACAAACACACACACAAACAAACAACACGCACACACCTGGCCAATGTCATGTCCCGTCGCCCTACATTTGATCCGTCTCTGCCGCTCTCCGACTCTGATTGTCTGTGAGCTCGGTGAGGCCAAGGTCACCGCCTCCCGCTCAGCCTCCAACGGTCTCTGTGGGAGTTTGGGGTTGCGCTGCTCGCCTCACAGCCTTGGCTAATCTTAGCCACATCTGTCACATCTTTCCCTTTTGATTTTGCCTTTTTCAAAATGGTCTCCAATGAAATTCTCCGCAACATTAAAAAGGTCCCAGAAGTCTCGAGTTTGTCTTTTCCTGAAACTTGCAGATCAGAGCTGACTCGTGAGGAAAACAAAGCGACATGAAATAAACCTCAGAGTGCTCTGTCAGACGCTGCACTTGCATTTCATCTGCATGTGGAAATAAGACGGGATGAGGCTGAACGTGAGAGCCGGTAGGACGAAGGAGACTCTGATGTCGGTTCTGACTCATTTATTCCCCCGAATGAAGGAAAACAACCACGATGACTTCTGGTTCGACCCAAAGGTGGTTGGTTGGGGTCTGGTTGGCGTCTGGTTGGGGTCTGGATGGCGTCTGGTTGGGGTCTGGTTGGGGTCTGGTTGGCGTCTGGTTGGCGTCTGGTTGGGGTCTGGTTGGGGTCTGGTTGGGGTCTGGTTGGGGTCTGGTTGGCGTCTGGTTGGGGTCTGGTTGGGGACGGGGGTCTGGGCAGGGCAGTCAAGTTCTTCCACATCAAAGTGGGAAGAGCATTCGTGGGCCGTGACATGGGGCTGGGATTTGCTGATGTACTTGTCATCGCTAACATTCCCCCCCCCCAGCGCTAGGGGACAACAACGGCACAGGCTCTCTTAAGGTGGGCTGACATTTAATTAAGGTGGACCAGCCGTTTTGTCCAACTCCTTTTAAAATATTGTTTTTTTTTTAGTATAAATATGTTTTAACTTACCGTCAGGCTGTTGACTTGCGGTTAATTATTAACGTCTGGACTGCAAACCTGAAAACATAGTGCTGAACGTGAAACACATGTCAGCAGCAGCAGCAGCAGCGTTTTGTATTATTTATTTGTTACAGTCGGAAAGGGAGGAACATCTCATGAACATGCTTTTCAAAGTCATAGTATTTTGAAGTACTCGCATCAGTACTCTGTATCGGTACCCAAATGGTAGCACTTGTTCTTTAAACACAACCGGTATCTGTGCATGCCAACCACAGACCAATACAAGTGGGTTCTCCAGGAGGTTAACGTTTTATCTTACCAGTGTACACACTTTAATGAGTACCAGAGGTACTTTTATTCCAAGTCTCTGCTCTAAAATGCTGACAGAAACTGTCCCGCCTGTCTGGGAATGTGTGTGTGGATGAATAACTTTACCCCCCACCCCTCGTGTATTTGTTACTCATTAAGCGAGTTACACCATGTAACTCTAACTCTGCTCACGGCTCTGAAAACCCTCAACCTTCTCTTTTTTTGAGGCGTCTTTAATGGAGCCGTCAGCAGTCACGTTCCTCTCCGATGACTCTGGGAGATTTCCTGTAAACGCAGGGGAAAGAAATGTCACCAAAGAGCCAGAGTGTGGCTAAGTGTATATACTAAGACTCCACTTACCGCCGTAAGAATGTGGGACGTCCCGTCTGCAAAGTATTATCACGTCGTCTAAAGTTACCGGCCGTCCTTTTTGAAAATGTTTTTTTATTTATTAACGGTTTTATTAATGGCGGCGCTGGGTTTTTCTTTTCTTCTTTTCTGCCATGTTGAAACTGAACTCCTCACACAGACCGCGTCCCGACCCGACCCGGGGGTGCCGTCGGTCACGGCCTGTCGTCACTCTGTGGCTTTTGGGCTGCGGCCGGCTGATTTCTGAGGTTTTTGATGCCTGTCGCTCTTTTTTTGGGGGGGGGGGGGGGGGAACGGTCGGCCGGCCGCACTTTCTTCAAAGTTCCCAGGAGCATGTGACCGAAGGAAAAATGTTCTGGGCTGCAGTTCTTTTTATTATTTTCTTTTGGCCGAAGAGGAGTGTCGGGACAACATGTTTTGGATTACACAGCTGTGTGGGCGAAAGTGAAGTGGTTACTTCCCAGCTTTCGCTGACTGCGGGGCTTTTCTCTTTGTTGCCCCTCTCATTTCCTGGCACGGACCTGGTGTAGTGCCTGCCAGGTGGATTTGGGTTTCCAGAATCTGGGGTCATCTTTGTTTGCAAAGTATAATGCACACATGGGGATTTTTCTTTCTTGGTCATAGAGAGTCTTAGTACTTCTGGGACTACCTTTATGGGAGTAGCTGGTACAACAACAGACATCAAATAAAAGGCCAAATAAAGACATAAGCAATTGTTATTGCTGGCAGATGAATTTAAAACTCAAAGTCAAATTATAATAGACTTGGAGAAGGCAATTACCAAAAGATGAATAGATGTATTATGAATTGAAATACAAAAAGCAGTAATTTTCTACACGTCCAGTCCCGAAGACTCTTATTTGTTTGTTATTAAAGTCGCAGGTGTATATGTTAAAGAGAAAGAAGAGTTTTCCATTACGATCCAGTAAACCTTTTGTTATTGTTTATTTACATGCGGTCTCTTGATGTGGTGTAATTCCGTGTGAAATCGTAATGACTTGACATTATTTCATGTGACGAGGGGATAAATCAAACGGTCGCTAGGCGACCAAGAACAGCTCGGGGAGATTTATGTTTCGGAGTTGGTCAGCCAGAACTAAAAGCAACTGTAATTTTTGGACATCAGCTCAGGGGGATTTCTGTTTAAATAAGACTGGGCGATCACTGATGTGCCCCCCCCACCAAAAATAAAAAACACACATCCCCAAGGGATTAATTCCCCTTTGAGGAACCTTTTGGTCTGGCTGCCAGTGTATTGTTCTAGCCAGAGTTATGATGATGATTTATGAGCTGCAAGTGACTGCTGGAAAGTGGACTGACTCACACTTTTCCGTTGTAATTTACTTTTCGGGAGGTCTCGGGCGTGTGTGTGTGTGTGTGTGTGTGTGTGTGTGTGTGTGTGTGTGTGTGTGTGTGTGTGTGTGTGTGTGTGTGTGTGTGTGTGTGTGTGTGTGTGTGTGTGTGTGTGTGTGTGTGTGTGTGTGTGTGTGTGTGTGTGTGTGTGTGTGTGTGTGTGTGTGTGTGTGTGTGTGTGTGTGTGTGTGATAAAGTGATCACAGTTTGATAAAAACACATACATCCATGTGCATTCTCTCACGTACAGTTTTAGTATTCAATCGTTTTAAATTTAATCTGAACCGTCTGGCTTTTATTGACACACTCTCTGTGTACACGCCCTGTTTCCCTCAGGGTAGACAGCCCTGCTGATTGGACGCCACCTTTTTCTGTCTGTGTGTGTGTGTGTGTGTGTGTGTGATGCCGTGGCAGGCAGGTTCAGGGGCCGCGCGCGCTTGTCAACAAACCTAAGCAATTAGCTCCGACTCTGGGCTGTTTCATAGCACACACACAACCATTCAATCAATAAAACATCCACCAGGAGTCCCAGAGGGAGCGAGCGCCGCTCACAGCGGATGAACCGAAGGAAACGTGCCAAAGCGGACGCTCGGTTTTGTTTTCTCGTCTTTCGTGTTTTTCATTTCTCTTATCATCTTCCCGGCATAATGTTATCACTATCATTGCAACGCAACTCATCTGCATATAGATATGCGTACACGCAGATTACTCCACACATTTAACAATTTGTAAATTCCAGTGTGGGAAAAAATATTGGTGATTTCAGCGCCTGCTTTTGTTTTGAGTCCATTCGACAGAAGGAAACTCTTCCCGAGGGCGAACGCGCCAGAAACAAACCATTCTGTTAATAACAGTACACACTGTTTATTATTAAGGCTTTGTCAAAAAATGGCGTTACTCCAAAGATTGATCATTTCCACCTCCTCAAGGACATCGAGAGTCCCCCCACTCCACTCCCGTCCCATGAGTCTCTCTGAAAACTCCCGCGCACACTCCCGCTCTTCATCCATCTGTTTTACGTCCACTCGTTTTGTTTTTACTCTCTTCTCTTCGTCCACACGTTCTCCCCACGCACACACACATTCCACAACCCCCCACCCCCTTCCTGCCCTTTGACCTTTATTACCCCCCATTACCGCGTGTACACACATTAGCCCCGGGCTGACACAAGCTCTAATTTGAAGTAAATGTCTGCACATTTGTGTAAAAGGCCTAATGGGAAAAATGAGTCGTGTGTGTGTGTGTGTGTGTGTGTGTGTGTGTGTTCCCCACCAGGGAGTCTGTCCAGCTTGCTATAAAACTCCACAGCTCTCAGGCTAAATGTGGCTGAAATGAAGGTTTAATGCGCTGGAAAACTACTAGTTGGATTTGAAGTGTGTGTGTGTGTGTGTGTGTGTGTGTGTGTGTCTGGTGTTTTCTCAATGGATTGTGTGGGTGTCTCTGCGTCGTTAACGGTAATTGTGTACGCTAATGCTCCTCTTCCAGCCCGGCCATGTTCGTGTGCGTGTATGTTGGAGTGTGTCTTTTAGCGCGTACCTGTTTTAAGTTGCGTGTCTTTTTGGGATATTTCCTTTAAGCGTGTGAACAATGTTCTTCCTATGAAGTGACTGTGTTGTGCCTGGACTTTAAAGATATACGACGTGTTGGAGAAAATAAATGCACTTCTGGTTCTGTTTATCTCTTCTCCCCAGTCAGTAGTTGAGGTAGATAACAAACCCACCAACAAGTGTGCATTGTGCATCATTGTAGCTGCAGAAAAAAGCATGCAACTCTCTTTGAATTAGTCTTTTAAAAAGTAGGGGACAAAATATAACGTCTTTCAAAAAATATCTTTTGTATTATTGATATTTAAAAATGACTCTTAGCCAGACACCTGACAACCCTACACACGAATCGGCGACTGTGGCGGCACAAGAAAAGAAAAGAGAATGGCACCCATATTTTGACAGGAGGCCTCCAGGTGATACGTCTCTAATTTAATATGTTTCTAACATCTTGTGATCTCCGCCCTCCCTCCTCCAGTTGATCGCGGTGTATGACGAACAGGAGCCCCATCATGGAGGCGACGGCACCAGCGCCAGCTCCACCGGGACCCAGAGCCCCGACCTGTTCGCCGCAGACCTCAACGCCGGCAGCGGAGCCTCGGCCTTCCACCCCTACCAGGTCGCCAGTGAAATCGAGGTCACGCCCTCCGCCATGCGCACCAGTAAGTCCCAACACTGGAGGGGGAGGGGGATTTCTAAATGTGTGCATTCTTTGAACAAAGGGGACCATCATCTGAAGATACATTTACTTAACAGGTGATTTATAATCAAGTCGGTTCCTCTTTTACTCCTCTTAAATTACAAATCTGTCTACCCCCCATTAGCGTCAAATATCAGTATACAACCGCAGTATACAGCAAACCCAACAAATTACCTTATCACATCTCGGCGGTACCTCGGCCCTGTCCATAAATTCTGTTAATTGGACAGGAGGGGCGCTTTTTCCTATTTATTTTTTTTTCCCAGACGCAGATAGCCGTTTGATCCGCGGCCAAAGTGGCTAATTGGTTCTATTCGCTGCCTCCTAAATCAAATGTGACGGCGAGCCCGTCCACCTCGGCAGAGCTGCCGACCAAGTCGCTTCTTCTCCCATAATTACCGCCAGTTTTGGATGGGAAACTGTCGCTTTTATGTGATTTGTCAACTCCATACGACCACATGCAGAAGCAAACAAGCACAGATTTACACAGAGATGAACACTCTCGCTTCCATCTCAAATATTGTCTCTCTCTCTGACTGAAAGTTGTGACTTAAAGTAAAAAAAACGAAAGAATTAAACTATCAATGTGTCTTTTTGATTCACAAATACGTGTGTAAAAGAGCTTTTTAAAGCTGAGTATCCTGTTGGCCTCCGAGAGGGAGAAGTGTGAGAATGAAAAGACAAATAATAAGGGTTTGCTCATGATCTATTTTTATTCTTATTTTAAGCAATATGGCTTTTTTCTTGAGTGTGATTTTTAAATGACCGTGTGTCGATTTCTCCAGGACACGTACAAGATTTCACACGAGGCAAACGAATAAAGAGAAGCAAGAACGGGTTGAACGCCTGCATCTGATTGGCTGTTAATAGTTTGTTCTTTGTATAATATAATAATAATAATACAAATACGAAGCCCGTCTTTTTATTTGTTTGCCCCTTCTCCCCCGACAAGTATATACAGCGCGCGCATGCACACACACACACACACACACACACACACACACACACACACACACACACACACACACACACACACACACACACACACACACACACACACACACACGGATGAACGAAACCGAGCATTTTTTAATAAGCATCTTTTTATTAGAACTTGCACACTTGTTGGAGTATAACTAATCCACTAATGAACTGTGGACTGGCATTGATTGACATGGCAGCCACCAAAAATCTCCCATTCTGTCTACACACGCACACACACACACACACGTATACACACACACGTATACACACACACACACATAAGCGTGCAGAGGTCACTCCACTCCTAATTGGATTTCTGGGTGAGATGACGAATGTGAATATGCATAAGAAAATGGAAATCTTGGGCATAATCACACCTGCCAGTTCCGTCTAATTTAACCGTCTCCGTAATAAGTTCTCACCCCGTTTAATTGACAACACATTGGGTCTTTTTTACGAGAAATGTCTGACATGGAAGAGAAGAAATTAAATGATATATATGTATATATTTATTTTTTTACGAGCGTCTAATGAGAATAGCTTTCAATCACTATTTTTTGTTGGATGACATGAGATGACATTTTTTTGCTTTCAGATAGTTCTTTTTTTCTCGCTCGGCGTCTCAGCCACAGCCTCTCAGTCTGGTAGTGAAGTTTACAGAAAACTGATCTGTTTATAGTCTTTAAACATAATGTGACAGAGAAGCTCAGCGGCACATCTTCCTCACGCAAAAATAATAAACCAGATCATTCAAAAACAGTTCATCTCACACACCGGACGCCAGGACAGTACGCTGTGTTCACAGTGGTGTGCGAAACGTCAGATATTATAGTGTTGTTTGTGAACAGCATAGTTTATCCCAAAAAAAAAGCCAGAACTGAATCGAAATTGCAAAGTTTTGCTCTTTCAAAGTTCAAGAGCAAAACTTGAATTTTCAGGTTCACATCTTCTTCTTTTTTTCAAACGAACAAAACTATTGGCCTGGATTTGGTTGCATAGAGGCGTCAAAGATTTGACATTCACGAGCGAGCGGCATATTTAATGTCGTAGAACAAAATGTTAAAATGGCATCAGCTCTGTTTAAAAAAAAAAAAAAAAAAAAAAAGTTGTATCTCTGGCATCGAACCAAAAAACCCATTCAAACGATATGGAAATATGCAGACTCATTCCTGCACCGCTCTATCAACACAGCAGTTCATCTGAAGAGGTTTCCTGTGTCCCAAAAGCCTCCTGGGAGTTGTAGTTTGAGGTGGCGTTGAGACGACTTGTCAGAACAGCCTGCACTCTGGCCCCCCCTCCGCCCAGAGTGCCGCTGCCTCCCACCGTTGTTTTAGGTCCCACGCTCCGGCTGACCCGGCCAATACCAGTCAGCAAAGTACACACACACACACACACACACACACACACACACACACACACACACACACACACACACACACACACACACACACACACACACACACACACACACACACACACACACACACACACACACACACACACACACACACACACACACACACACACACACACACACACACACACACACACACACACACACACACGCACGCACACACGAGTGCGCGCTCACACATTTCCAGATGCTCAACAAACACTGTAGCTGTTGGCTCGGATATAGTTCCCCCTCATTAGTTCATGAGAAAACATATACACATAAACAGGGACACACACACACACACACACACACAAACACACGCATCCTGGAAAGGGAACATGGGAACGAGACACTTGGCATCGTCCTCTGAGGAAGACGCTTCGGCTTTTTTTTTAACAATTTCACTTTTCACTAAATATCCCTTGTGTGGTCCGCTGGGTGCCTTTCGGCCAATCGCATGTGGGCCCGTAGGATTTTAGGAGATGTTTAAAAGAATAAATAAAAAAAGAATAATTTAATGCCATAACATCGCGTCGTGTGTTCCAGCGCAGGCTGTGATGTGATTTAAAAAAAAACCAATAACATTTATTTAGTTTCCGAGCCCGCGCTGCCCTCGTTGGAGTTGTTGTTTGGTCCTTGGCCCGCTTCCCACGCACCGCAACTTTATAAACAGAGTGAAGCATTTTAATGGACGGCATTCCACTTCCACTGTGTGTTTCTCAATAGGCTCGTGTTGTTGTTCCCACACGCCGCTCTGATCTTCACCGGCCTTAAAGTAGAAACCAGAGCTGCCTGATTAGACTTTTTTAAAGTAAAGGAATCTCAAAATGATTAATTGCCTTAATTTGCAGGCAACGTTTGAGCAGTACAATTAGTTCCAGCCTGTTAACATCAATCATCCCCACTCATGACATTACATATTTGCCTGGAGTCTTATCACTTACAGCAAGGGGAATGGATTTCCATACATGAAGTACAATAAGGCACCTTCTCACAAGTTAAAAGCAGTTAAGGGGAAGAAGATCATCCATATTTATGTCCTAAAACTTCCCGTCACTCTCAGATATGCCCCTCCACGTCCGGCGCAGCAGCGACCCCGCCCTGCTGACCATCAACGGGCCGTTCGGCGAGCCGCGGGTCCAAACGGAAGAGCCGCCGTCCAGGAAGAACCCGACCCGCTGGTCCACCACCGCTGGCTTCCTGAAAGCTCGCCACGCCTCCGGCACCAACAGCCTCGAGAGGAAGGTAGGGGGGCTCATTCAAAAGGATTCCAGTTTTTATCTTATTTATTTGTCCCAAAAGTCCCCCAACGTTTAAAATGTGCAGATTATACCGTTTTTACTGACTTTATGAGAACTATTTCCCCGTGCCTTCGCAGAGTAAAGCTATGGACACGTACCGCAGTCTGCCGCGGGACGCGGGGACGCGGGCCAATCAGGGCGAGTTCCAGAGAGAGACGGCCCGCTCGTCACTCAGCGCCAATCACCCCATGGTGGACCGCTGGCTGGAGAGACAGGAACAGGTAGGACCGTGTTCAGCAGCTGGGCGTGGAAGTGAGTGCCCTACAGGGCAGTTTGAAAGGGGAGGGGGGGGGGCGAGGGGGGGGAGGGGCTTTCACGTAATGCCTTGCAGAGACACGGGGCCAATGTTTTTCACCACAAAATTGGCCAGAGCCTCGTGGGTTCAAAACGTGGTTCTGCAGCTGGTGATTATGTGCCAACCAGAGACCGAGATGTTGTCGAAAAGGGAAATGTGTGTGAGAACTTAAGCCGGAAGAAGTGGAGACGAGTCTGATCCCTCCATCGAGCCAGCATGCAGAGATTTACAGCGAGTCTCGCCACGCCGCTATCAGTCAGCCCCCTAAGCCCGTTCTGAGTGGCCAAGATCCAGTCCAGAGCCCCGACCCAGTTCCATCACTCAACCCCTCCCCCTCCCAGGCCCCTTCAGAGCCCAGAGGTGAAAAGGTGAGGAATTTCCACCTTAAATCCACGATGACACATTAGGTCGCGGAGAGGAGAAATAATGTTGATACAGTAAAATAACATGAGCCTCATTCGGTACATGTGGTCCTGTTTAGAAGGCGGCCGGGGGCCCCCGTTCCCACCGGGGTCCGGCACGCCAAAAGCTTTGTTGGAATACGATCATAAAATATGATAACATAACATCCACTTACCTTTGCGAAGGTTGCATTGACTCCGCCTCCTCCCCCAAAACCCATGTTTTCACTTCTATAATTATCGTCATAGGTTAAGTAAACATGTCCCAAAGAGCGTGCACACACACTCCACAGAGCAATTGCTATCTTATCTTTTTATGGGCGAACATCTGCATTACTTACTGGGATTATCCAAGTGCACTTTTTTTGATGAGAATCTAAAGTTGAACACATGCGAGCTGCAATGGGTACGAGCCAAAACCCCCGAGAGGACAGTGGGGTGCCGTTGGTCCGCCAGTTGTTTACCATCACCGTAGTTCTGATTCTGCATGTTGATGGATGTCGGCAGCAGTCAGTCACACACAGACTGTGTATAAGAACTGGGCGTAGTCGTTGTAAAGCATACTCTACTTTCTGGTCTATTTGACTCTTAAATGGAGCATGATTTACTAAATGAACATCATACAGTGTTGAAGACTTGAAACTAGAGATTGAGACCATAAAACTCATGTTTACAATGTTTACTGAGGGAATAAATCAAGAGAGAAGCAGAGTCATTTCATATAGACTTCTATACAACCAGAGGACTCGACCCCTGGTGGTCAGCGGAGAGAATGCAGTGGCTTCACTCGGCATAACCGGACGTGGTCTCCATGAAGTAGCTCACGAGCTACCAGTGCCTCGCAAACCGTTCCTGATTGGCTCGTCAGAGGCCCAAAGAACATGTGCGTACATTTGATAACACAACGTCACTTTGTGAACCTGTTTCTATCCAATCAAATTCACAGACATCCGGCCCCCAATCCTGACAACATTACCACATGTCAACTGAACCCAATCCACAGCAACTTACAGCTGCTTTTGCAAATGTACAACTTTGTGCTCCAAGTAGCTCTCGGAGAACTAAAACAGGTTGGACCCTCCTGGTCTAGAATAACTGATTTCATTTATTTCGTTTCATTCCCTTCCCCCCCCCCCCCCCGTTTCTCTTCCTTCACAAGCGAAAACGCCACGGACTGAAAACGCTGGCGCAAATCACGGCACAATTTGACCCTGCCAGTTGCAGTTTTTTTTTTTCTCCCTTTTTTTTCTATTCCTAATCAACATATGACAAAACCGTTTAATTTGATTCACAGTGGTGTGAAAACAGTGCTGCAGATCTGCTCTTGTTGGCCTTTTTTCCCAGCGGTTTTTCCGTCGGAGAGCGACCGCAGCTGACGTACTAGTAATGTTGTCTGGCTCAGAATGCAGATGCATACTGACAAGCCAGCTGGCTTTCGCCTCCAGCCTCAGAGTAAAATGCACAGTATGTCCCGTTCTGCCGCTGGGGAGTCTCTCTTTTTCAAGCGAGAACAAAAGACTTTGAGTTTCGGTGACATCGTGAAGCAGCGTGGCATCGTGGGTGTTGTCAGGCGTCGTAACCAGTCAATGGAGTCAACCTTTTCCCCGGTTCGATACAAATTACCTCGGTTAAAGTTACAAAGATCTCTGGGTTTGAAATGATTGGAACCGTTTGGGATAATGTAAATACACAAATTAGAAAAATTAATGGGTCTAGTGTCTATGAATGACGTTGCCTCTGAACATCAACACAACCTCAAACCTGGCGACTGCGGCTCAGTGAAAGAGCGGGGTCGTCCTGCAATCAAAGGGTCGGTGGTTCGATCCCCGGCTCCGCTGGTCCATTAATCTGTCCTCGGGCAAGACTCTGGCAGGCTGTTCCTGTGGCGTGTTAATGGTTAGTTGGATACCTGATCGGCAGGTGTGAACCTCACATGGTAGCCCACTGTATGAATGATGACGCGTAGTGTTCGCTTACATGATATTTGAACCCGCAATTTTTTATATTTTTGTTATTCTGTAAGTTCTTTTGTAAACGGTTACTTTTGGCCCAAAGGGGTTAATCGCACAACGAGTTCCCACCATCTCTCCCAGGCTGCACCGTCATCCCTCATCTGTCTTACACCAGGTTTGAGTATGAAGGGGGGGTTAAGTGGTAGAGGTCACTGCAGGAGGGTGTAGTTTTGTATTTATGACCTGCTGAAGACCATCTGCCCTCCTCTCCGCACACACACACATGGACACACACAAACTCATGAACACACGCATGGACACACACAAACTCATGAACACACGCATGGACACAAACACGCATGGACACACACACACACACACACAAACACATGGACTCACGCATGGACACACACACACGAATGAACACACACAAACTCATGAACACATGCATGGACACACACACACGAATGAACACACACAAACTCATGAACACACGCATGGACACAAACACATGGACACACACACACACACAAACACATGGACACACACGCATGGACACACACACACACACAAACACACATGGACACACACACATGGACAAACACGCATAAACACACACAAACTCATTGACACAAACACATGGACACACACATACATGGACTCACACACAAACTCATGGACACAAACACATGGACACACACGCATGGACACACACACACAGATGAACAAATGGACACACACACATGCATAGACACAGGCATGGATGCACACGTAGACACAGACACACATAGACACACATGTGCGTCCGCTGACATCAATCTGTGCTGGCGTGAGTGGGGCAGGAAATAACCCCGACCGACACAAGTCACATCATCGTTGTATTTTCTTCTTCTCAATGACACAAACGCACACACACACACACACACACACACACACACACACACACACACACACTGCAGTTTGTTGGCCGCCCTCGTACAGAATCTCCCTGCTGCGCCGTCGCTGGTTTATGTCCCGGCGATTTAAGCGCCACTTAGCCCACTCACTTCCGGGACTGATGTTGCAACTGTGCTGCAACAAGAGAAGTCTTGACAGATGAGATACCCCACAATTTAGAATATGAAAAAAAAAAGGCTTTTGTTAGAAGAAGTCTGTCCTTGTCCACTGTGAGCAGAATGTTATTTTAACCTTTAATACGTTATTCTGATGGTCAAATAACCCCGACCCGTCACGACATATCGTTTTGCTGGAATGGAGTAGATGCTGTTAATTAAAAAGGCTCTACAGTTACACAGGTTCTGGAGCACGAGCAGCCGACGCATCCTGGGAAACGTCGACGGCACTTTGACAGAACAACAAGGAGCAAATGGAACCAGAGTCTGATCGACAATGAGTCGAGTTATGAGAGGTTTTTTGATGGCCGTGCTGCGCTTCTGAACCCGTCCTACAAGATAATTCTGCTCAGAGATGATCCCAGGGAGTCGTTGGTGTGCTAAAACCTTTTGTTCAGAGAGTAAAACAGAATGGGGGTTACGCGCAAGTGGAGATGAAAAATCGCTTTGCGCCGGAATAGAACACGCAGTCATTTAATTAGAACAGAGCAGCTCGGAATGATGAATTAACAATTCCCTCAACTGAGGGTCCATCTTTATCTCTCCCCGAGAATGAAGAACATGGAAGAGAGGAGCGAGAGGCGAAGAGACGAGCTGGAACGGAGCGTCGCGTCATGATGGAGATGGAGGAGGAGGAGGAGGAGGAGGAGGAGAAACCGGCTCCTCTTGCAAAAAACAGAACCGACACAACGCCAGGAAATAAATGAAACGGTTCTCCGTTTTTTTTTTTACTGTGATCATTTTGAGCTGTGTCCACCAGCCCCTAAACTCCCTGCCCTCCTTTTGGCAACAGGTAGAGGGGTCGCCATGGCAACAGCGAGCTGTCAGTCGAGTGTGTATTAATGAGAGCCGAGGTGTGTGTGTGTGCGCGCACGCTTATTCATGAGTAACGAGGGATTTTTTTTATTATCTGTGTGGGTTTATATGTTTGTGGTACTGTGTGTGTGTGTGTGTGTGTGTGTGTGTGTGTGTGTGTGTGTGTGTGTGTGTGTTTGTGTCAGCTGTGAGCATGTGTCAGGAGTCCAGGCAGCCGTAGACCTGGTTGCAAATCAACCAATTAAGACAAAAAGCCACAAGCTGCGGAGTGTGAGAGTGTACAGCTGAACCTCTGAACACACACACACACACACACACACACACACACACACACACACACACACACACACACACAGAGCTTTGTACTCTGTCCGGGTCAACCTCTGCAGGAGACAACAGTCCCAGAGGACTTCTTTCTTGTTGGTCCATCTGCGCCGGGACCCGTTTGAGTTTGAGACCCTCAGAGCGAAGAGAGGACGGCGCTCACTTCAACTTCTTCAAAGGCCTCCTTAGGGATCAGTGTGTGTACTCACAGGGAAACGAGTACAGGGGAGTGTGTGTGTGTGTGTGTGTGTGTGTGTATGTGTGTGCTGAAGGTGCATTTGTTGTATTCAATGTGTTTCTAGTCAATATTTCTTCTTAGTGTAGATCCATGTGTGTGTGTGTGTATATGGAATTTAATGATTTTTGACCATATTGTTCTTCATGTTTAGGCTATAAAAAATAAACCCTGTGGGTTTGTTTCTGTCCACATTAGAACTGGAAGCTTGTGTTGCCACAGGTTCGATTCCCCTTATAGCTGGTTGACAACATCCAATACGTTTTGCCTCTACCCTCAAATCCGTGTATTTATGGAGCGGATTGAGGATGAAACCGTTTCACAGAGACATTTGAAACGCATAATGAACAAGATGGGATTAAAGTAATGACGCAGCTGTCTTAATAACAAACACTTTCAGTATGAGCATTCAGTATGTATGTATGAATCACAGTGTGTGTGTGTGTGTGTGTGTGTGTGTGTGTGTGTGTGTGTGTGTGTGAGTCTTGTTTGTGCCCTCGCTGTGTATCCTCGGTCATTAGACTGCTGAGGGAGAGTTGAGTTATCTTTCATGGTGGGACGGAGGCTTCACACCACTCACTGGGGATGTTGTTACACGGAACGTGGTGAAGGCAGGTCCACACACACGCATGCGCACACACACACACACACACACACCACCACCACCATATTACCTGTGCAGGAACATCAGCGCTGACGTATGCATGTGTGCACTGTGAGCGTACTCGCACACCGAAGTACATACCAGCTAGTTGTATAAAACATATACAGAGACAACAAACTTCTTTTGGTTTTACACACGCGCACACACTCGTGAACACACCACAGGATTCCTTTAATCCCTCACAAATTATGCATACAATGCATACTTAAAGTGAAGAAGCATGTGTGCGCAAGGAATGTCCACATTTACACTTGAACATGCATGTTTTCGGTGCACGTTAGGCACTTATTTGCGAACAAACGCACACACACACACACACACACTCTACGCCGAGTCCGAGGTGATTTATGAGCGCACGGCTCAGGTGTGCATGATTTATCCCGCTAAAGCTGCACCGTGCACCTGAGGGACTCGACTCTCCCCGCGACACACGCACACACACACACACACACTCACATTCTGCACGGAGGCTTGTTAGTTAAGAAGCACTGGAGAAAGGTTTCTGTGTGTGTGTGTGTGTGTGTGGGGGGGGGTAATAAGACAGATGAAAGTGCAGCAGTGTAGATCCTGAGCTGAATGACCAGTAGGTGCTGCTGTGGCGCTGAGGTCGAACGCGTGTGTGTGTGTGTGTGTGTGTGTGTGTGTGTGTGTGTGTGTGTGTGTGTGTGTGTGTGTGTGTGTGTGTGTGTGTGTGTGTGTGTGTGTGTGTGTGTGTGTGTGTGTGTGTGTGTGTGTGTGTGTGTGTGTGTGTGTGTGTGTGTGTGTGTGTGTGTGTGTGTGTGTGTGTGTGTGTGTGTGTGTGTGTGTGTGTGTGTGTGTGTGTGTGTGTGTGTGTGTGTGTGTGTGTGTGTGTGTGTGTGTGTGTGTGTCCGTTTGTCCGTTTGTCCGTCGTGTGTGAATGGGGGTGTAGTTAAACGGCGTGTGCGTTCGTTAGCGTTTGCAGATGTGAGAGCGGTTCGGCTTCAATTTGCAGCCACCTTGCTGTCGTGAGCCTTCAGTCCGACTCTTTTCTCCTTCCCTCTGTGATATATATATATGTATGTATGTATGTATATATATATATGTATGTATATATATGTATGTATATATATGTATGTATGTATATGTATATGTGTATATATATATATATATATATATTTTTTTTTTTCCCTGTGCGTCATGTTATTCTGTCCATCTGCTCCACGTGGACACGATAGATTTGTCCTTGAATTCCTTATCGGTGACCTATAACTGGCTTGGTGGCTGAGCTGAAGTGTAAATTCTACTGTCTTGATGTCCAGACGGCGTGAAACGTGTCGAGCTGACGTGACAGAACGGCTGCGGCCTCGTGTCCGGTTCACAGCTCGATACTCCTTTCACAGCGTAGCGAGCAGCACCGCTTGACCTCTGACCCCCGGCTCTGGTAGTCCATTTGCTCCAAAGCGGTTGATGGAAAAGCGTTGACCACTTGTGGAGGTTTCGGGTGAACGTAGCGATCGGCCTCGTTTTTTAGACCCACGCATACGATAAGTCTCATATAATGTTTTCCATCTATAGCCGAGTCCGCTCCCTTTCACCCCCCCATCTCTCTCTCTCTCTCTCTCTCTCTTCTCCCTCTCCCTGCTGTTCGTCCTTTGGTTTTAATATGACGAGCTGTGGGAGCCCAGATCTCCTCCAGCTGGGAGGGACAAGGTGAGGAGAGCAGGGAGGGGAGATGGCGGGAAGATGAAAGACGGCTCTCCCTCATTTTGAGGATTTTTGCAGCCCCCCCCCACACACCCCCCACCCCCTGAGGGGACATCCACCTCGGGTGCAACCTGCCATCAGGACTTTGCACAGTCACACTCACACTTACACACACACACACACACACACACACACACATGCACATCATATTCTGTTCATCACCTGCCACCAGGATCTAATTACACCTAAAAATAGGACCTGATCAGGTTGAACAGATGGCATTGCTTTTCTCAAACTCAAGCCACCTCCTGGGGCACAAAAAAAGGTTTCGTAACCGCGTTCCTCCAATCGAAGATGATTAGAATCTCAGCTCTTGTAGATCCGCCGCGCTCCGCCGGGTTTTTTCGTTATCGCAGTGAGGACGAACAAGAGATGGAGACGTCGGTGAAAGGAGATGAGAGCGGACGGGGTTTATCTCAGAGGTCCATGAAATCAAAGGGGGGGGGGGGGTGACGGCAGCAGGCGTTGGCTCTTATCGGAGGGATCGAGATGATTATCGAGGCCCCCGGTGTGCAAATAGAAAACAGTCGGTTATATCCCTGGATCGCGAGGATCCGAGGTTTGATTGTGTTTACAACCACCTGAACCCCCAACGTCTACCAAAAGCACCGGAAAACCTGTGCATCATTCAGTTAGCAGACATACAAAATGAAGATGCTGGTGTTGTGCGTCAAAGAAAGAAACGACTGCAGGTAATGATACAGTTCATACTCGCTCGGTCTTAGTACATATGAAGCTCCTGAGTCGTCGGTTGTGCCGATGCACTTGCTGTGGAAGGTTCTCTGCTGAGGTTGCACAGTACTGCAGCAGGAATTTGGGGGGGGGGGGGGGGGGGGGGGGGGGGGGGGGGGGGGAGTACAGAGCGAGGGTGAGGTTTTGTGGTCACTTAGAATAGTGTGTGTGTGTGAGAGAGAGAGAGAGAGTGAGATGCTTGTCCCCATTATCCACAGCTCCCTCAGAGGGGTAGTCGGGTCTGTTATTTTGCTCCATCTCGGGTCTGATCTCGGGTAAACGGCAAGTTCGGTAACAAGCTCTGTGATTGGCTGCCGCTCGCTCTGGTCCCCTCGGTGTTCGGGACACACACCGAGTGGACGGGAGGTTCAGGCGGGGGCCGCCAGCAGTTCCTACACATCTGATGAAACCACACAAATGGAGAACGAAGTCTGCAAAGTAGATTTTTTATATGTATATGTATATATATATATATATATATTTTTTTCATAATTCTTCCAAGAATGTTTGTGTCGTGGTTTTAGAAAATGCGGTTTGTATCTGAAGAGTCTTTTAGTTGGGATCGGCGTTAACGTGGTTGGCGTTAATCCCTGCTCTGTGATTGGTTCGGCTCCCCTCCGTCTCCAGGTGGCTGTGCGCCGTGAAACGTTTCTGCTCGCCTCGCTGGAAATGTGTCGAGCATCGTAAATGTTTTATGACTCTTTAGAGCGTTACAAAAACATCCACACCCTCCAGCTCTCGCTTCCTTTTCCACTTCTGGAAAAAAAAACTACTTAAAATTAGCCACATTGTTTTTTTTCTCGCGACCAATTAACGAAGGTTTTCATGTTTTGAAATGCAGTCGGCACATTTTGTACACACCCTACTATGACACCTTATACAGGTTTGTTTTCCTTCATTCATGCATAAATTAAATCGACATCAAAGCGTGCCCTTGGTCCATTCCAGTGGACACATAGTCCCCCATATAGGGTACATATGGTACAAACACACACATTTTTTTCCCCCTCAAATTGGCATCTCCCTGCGTCTTTCCATCTACACTGAACTCCCTTACTGTCTTCTTGTACACACACACACACAGACACACACACACACACACACACACACACACACACACACACACACACACACACACACACACACACACACACAGACACACACACACACACACACACACACACACACACACACACACACACACACACACACACACACACACACACACACACACACACACACACACACACTGTCTTCTCGTCTGTCTCTCTCTCTCTCTCTCAATTCCACCGGTGTCAGGAGAGCCAAGTCGAGGTGTGTGTGTGTGTGTGTTGGATTCAGGCCTACATCAACGTTAGGACTCTGGCTCGTTACTGTCTAAATAATCCGGCCGCTCCGGGGGAATGCCGGACGGCCTCAGAGGAGCCGGAGGCCTGAGCGCGGTACGAGGAGGATACCTTTTTAAACTTGATGTGTTTCGCTTGTTTGGAAAACCAAGTATGTATCCAAATATTTATGAATATACACCGTGGAGTATTGAAGGTAACAAAAACAAACTTCTTTGGCCTCCACGATTGCGGCTGAAAATGTATTTGTAAAAAAAAAAAGAAAGAAAAGAAAGTGAATGAGAACGATGGACAAACTCAAACCTGTTCTGCTTCTTTTTTTTCTTTCTTTTTTTTTTGCTCTGACGACCACAAAAGCCAGAACTTCCCAGAATCCCCTCAGGTTTGGAGTTGAGATTTTTCAAAGTGCCATTTGTCGTCCTTTGAAGGAGCTCCGTCGTGGCTTTCTGTTCCTCTGTGTAATCGCCTGCCTCGCTGTCTACCTCTTCCCTTTTTTTTTTTTATTACCCCTCTCGTCTCTCTTTTCTCCATCACTCACTCCCCTCTCAGGAGAAACACTCCTCACTAATCTCCAAGTGTGTTTTTTGTTGTTGTAGTTTTTTGTACATCGAAGGATAGCTCTATTAAATACCAAAAGAGGAGACTCTTCCAGGCTCCGCCCCCTTTCTTTGCACGCTGAATCAAACGAAACCCCCATCACGTTAAAGAAGAAGAGTTGTTCACACCTTCTGCGAATCACATTTCGAGTGATACCGACAGAGCTCTCCTGGAGGGGGGGGGGAACCGGCTCCTTAAAATGTGAGCTTTGAAATTGCCTCCATTCCTGATGAGCCTCCATTATCTATTATTTCTGAGGAAATTGCGGCGCCCATTTCGCCGCGGTGATAGCCCCCCCCCCCCACCCCCAGCCCCATCCGCTTTGATTGAATTGGATTGCAGAAATTGCTGTTGAATTAAGTGGATCGCTACGGCAGCAGCGCCGTGGTAATTTAGGAAGTGCTGGATGTCTCATTTCGCTCAAGCTGTTATTGCCAATGCCTCTGGTAGTTCAGAGATGTACACAGGGGCAAAAAAGCATTATGGGGTGCAGAGTTTCTGCACACTGGATTACAGCTTTGTCTGATAGACGTACGTGGACATGTGAGCATCACACCCGTATGTGATGGTTGGAACACAATCTGCTGCTGTAAATAACTTCTTGAAGGTTTTTTTTTTTTTCCCCCTTCACTTCCACCACGATCGCGCTATACATTGAACCTTGCTGTTCTTCCCCAGAGGTGTTAGATGTCCGGTTCTGTCACGCAGAACCTGAGAAACTCCCCACTCCAATATCTATTTGTATTACTGTGAAAACATCTCTCTCTAACAGCTGCATTTATACAGATTTCTTGCACACATGTCTTTTTTTTTTCTCCACATGATTTACATTTGATGTTTTCTCAGCACAGTTTTTTTTACCGATCAGAGTTGAACGCCTCATAATGTTACTCAATGGAATCTCAATGGCATTTTACTTATCGGGGCAATCCACATTACCCTGACTTTTAGGAGATGGAAGTGCACACAGATACTATTTTCTATATTCACCATCCACACACACACACACACACACACACACACACACACACACCATCCGTTATTGACGACGTCGTCGGCCCGTCTGGATCCCATTATCAAAGGGACACTAATTGAATTAGCGCAGGGGATCGCTAATTGAAAGCTGGCTTTTAATGATGCATTGTGGTCCCGCGTGGAGCCGAGCGTCGCGTTAATCAAACGTCTCGCCGTCGTGGCAGATGGGACGGCGGTGCCTGAGAAACGGCCTCATCTGAAACTTTGGAACCAAGGCAGGTTGCGGGGGATGGCATTTTAAAATGTTGCTTTTATTTAATTGTTTTGTCCACGTTTAATCGCTCTGCAAAGAAAATAAGGAATGAATTGGAGTAAACAATCTGCTGCAATGTCGGATGCGGCCTGACATCCTGCATCTGTACGGCAGATTCTCTTTGAACTGGTCTGCTTTTAACTTTTTTTTTAATGCTGCTCTTAAAATTAAATATTTTTTTGTATTGTTTTTGGGGTTGTCCGTCTGTCCCATTCCCGTGATATCTCAGGAACGCCATGAGCTCTTTTCTTTCTTTATGATTTGGCACAAATGTCCATTCTGGACTCGAGGATGCACCGATTAGAATTCGGTGGTCGAAGGTCATCGTGACCTCACAAACCATGTTTTTGTCCAACATGATGAAACCTTCGGGACAGACGTGGAGGGAAACTGCAATTTGTTTAAAATCAAAGCTTTTTATATTATAATACGGAAATCCTAGTATAATTATTTGTAATTATACTAGAATATCAGTCCGGTTAAGTAGAGTGAAAGGCCAGATATGCACTAGAACACCTGTGGTGACCTTGTGTGTGAAGATAATGTGGAACAGTAGCTGAACTTCATCTCTTCTCTCTCCTCTGTTTTCAAACTCTGAGCCAGATGGTGCATCGCGGCCTTCGGGGTTAGAGGTCGGAGGTTAAGGCTAATTTATAGTTTCTGGTTCCGCGTTTCACCCGGTCACGGCCATGTGGAGCTCCGCTGGAGAGGGCACGGATCCCGGGGAACAGTGAGGGATTGTGTGTTTTTCCTCTCCGTGGATCTGATGCGTGTTCCAGTTCAACGTCTGATGTTTTGCCTTTCGTGGCCGCTGTGTTTGTCATCAGCGGAGGAATGAGCGTCTGTATTTTTCAAAAGAAAAAGGGCTTTTTGATGTGCACGCATTAGTTTTCAAGCACAATTTCATAGTTTTACATCAATACTGCAGCGTCGCTGGTGCACAGGCGAGCAATCCTCAATCATTCTTTATCTCGAAAGCTTAAACGGGTATATATTTCTGCATGGTGTTTTCCCCCCCCCCCCCTTTTTGAAATGATGTTTCAATATAAAAAAAGTTGTTGGAGAGACTGCTTTTAAACTCGTAGTCGTCAGAAACTCCTCAAATGTTTTTGTTTGGTGTTTTTAAAAAAAACAACACAAAGATTTCTCTGAAGTCCAACTTGAAATAGTCAAACTCGCAAAAGTCTAGTTTAAATGTGAAAATAACTCATCAAAACATTAAAAATTCTTATTTTTTTGTATTTTGTATCCAGATGGTACGGAGGGTTTGGTACACGGCTAAATGACCAGTTACCATCAGCCTGCCTGGCCCGGTATAAAATGACCTTCCTACAGTGTCCGCTATGCGAGAGACGTATCACTTGATGGTGCTTTGAAGAAGAAAAAAAAATCTACCGTGAGGCGGTGAATCAGATTTAGCTTCGACTCGGCCTAATTGGCACCGTCAGCGTTTCTCACAGTTGCGTCAGCTTTTCTCGGAGGACGGCGGTCCGCAGACGGGCGACTCGGGGCATCGAATCTGGTGGGCGCACATGTCGGAGAAAGGTCTCAACGGTCTTCGTATTATCTGGATTCGAGAATTTGAAATGTTGATGCAACATTTAAAGTTTCTTCTTCTTAAGAAAAGCTGAACTGGCCTCCCGGCCCGAGTGTCTGTGTGCACACGTCCACGTCAGTTCGTTTGTGACGGTGTGGTCAAAGTTGCAGGAAAGGGGAGCGGGCAGCACTTCATTAGAGTGCAGGATTACTCCACTTCCCCCCCCCCCCACACATAACCATCCACCCACACACAGACAAACACTCACACAGACACTGTAGTCCCAGACCACTTCATTTAGTCTGAGATATAGAAAGGACAGGCCCCAATGGATTCTCCTATTAATCTTTAATGAGCCCCTGAGCCTGAATACTGCCCGCTCGCCTCTCCTCCTCCTTCTCTGCGTCCAGGAAACAAACAATGACTCTGCTGGAAAACACATCGGCCTCCTTCGTCCTCCTCGTCCTCCTCCTACCTGTCTGCCCGCCTGCCCTGCGAGCCATTAACCCCGCGATTCGGCCCTGAATTATTAATGCGGCCATCTATCTCTCTGCTCGCCCCGGCCCACTCCCAGCGAGGGGATTGGCGACGTCCTGATGGTGCGGTCGGGTTGAGTGTCTGCTTCTGGACGGCGGAGGAGCCGGAACTGAAGAAAACGGCTGATTGGTCCCATCCGTCAGGCTCGAGTCAGCGCCTCGTTGTTGCTGACGGTACCAAGAAGCAGCAGCAAGTGTTATTGTCCTCACAGCTGATGGCGCATTGTTTAAAAAAAAAAAAAAAAGTTTTGTTCCTCTTCAAATTGGCTCACATTTTAGCAAAGCCCCATTTCATTTAGTAAATTTGATCCAGGGTATGCTTTATGGCGGGGCCTCCCTGTGATTGACCAATACGGCGACGGCCGTATTCCAAGATGGAGGCGGCCAAATCGACGAACTTGAGGCTTCAAATTGTCAGTCCACTTCTTATATACAGTCACATCACCTCACAAATACACGTTCAATTACATACAACTGTCGAATAGGACACATTACAGAGTGAGGACATGGAGGTAAACTGCAGCTTAACTGTTGACGAGGTGTTTTTTTTTTTACGAAGCCATTTCCTGTCACTCCTTCAGAGCTCGTGGACTGACAGCAGAAAAAGTTCTCCGTCAGCCGAGGTTCAAATTTCATTTCCACCTTTTTGAATCGTCAGTGTCTCACCACAAGGTCCATCTGGGAGCTGCTCTGTAAGCTGTTTCCATCATATCACAGGAACATTTGTCAGCAGCTTAATTTGACATTTGAAGATTTCAGTCAATATTCCCTTTTTATTGAAAACTTAAAGGATTTTTTTATAACCCCAAATGGCTCAGAAACATGCAATTAACTGGCAATGAGGAAACTCAACATCCATAACAGCGACTTCACGAGTAGCAGCGTGGACGGTTTAAACCACATCTGTCTTTATGGACAATTATCAACAGGCTGTGTGAGGAAAATGGCGAAAAAAACAAATCACTGCAGTGGGTGCAGGCTGTCGTAATCATATTGCTCCGGAGCTGATTGGATTTATTGACCCCCGGCAGCAGCTATAAATTAATATATATATAAATCTAACGCTGTAAAGACATTTGTTTACCGCACACTTTCCCATTTATATTTGCGTCAGTTTGTTCTCTTATTTCACTTCCGTCTCCATCACTTGCTCCCGCTCTCTCCTTTTATTATCTTCCCTGCACACACACACACACACACACACACACACACACACACACACACACACACACACACACACACACACACACACACACACACACTTGTCTCTTGTCTGGCTGTGGAGCAGAATTGTCAGTGTGCAGCCAGATTCCTCGGAGATGGTGCGTATTGAAATAAAGGGTGCCTGCATGTGCTCTGATGAATGCCGATCTCATTTGCTCCCCCCCCTCTTCCCCCTTCTGCCATCTCCTGATAAATATTGAATAGTGTTAGATGTGTTTCTGAGGCTCTTTGAGTTATTGTTCTCGCTCTCTCTGTCTGCTGGACTCTCTTCTTTATCCGGCCTCGGTGGGATAAAGGCCTTGTATGGGATCGTGGGTGCAGCCCTCCTTCCCCATACATTTGAGAGAAAGTAGTCCATACAGTGCTGGTAAATAAATCATAGGGCTGCACCGTATGGTGGAACAGATCTGTGGCGACGTTCTCTTCATAAATGCTATATGTGCTCATATTTTTTTACTTTGCAAAGGTGCACCATATTTTTCTTGCAAGCCAATCAGAGCAGACTGGGCTTTTTCAAGAAGGGGAGGGGTTCTTAAAGAGACAGAGTAATTACAAAACAATAATTTTCTTTTTTAAATATTAAGGCATATAAACACTCAAAATATGACCATGAACCTAGAAATTAGTATATGTTCCCTTTAATACACTTATACTTTGACACACACACACACACACACACACACACACACACACACACACACACACACCTGCACACACTACCTGCCTCACACATTTGCGTCTCCGTTTGTGGAGAAAAGCTGCGCTGAGACGTCTCGTCTCTGTTCCTCGCTGCGAACTGGCTGCACTTTAAGCCGCCGGTCGGAAGTCGACGTGCACGCTCGTACGCTGGCCTGTAGCCATGGCAACCGCGCGGCAGCCACGGTAACGGCAGGCTCATTTTCATACTGGTGAGGCGGCCTGCTGCTGCTCCTGCTCCTCGTTCATCTCTCCTCTCCAGTGTCGCTCTGAAATTTTAATGACCCCCCCCCCCCCCCCCCCCAGCTCTCAGTGGCCGTTGTTTGTGTGTACGAGTCACATCTCCAGCATTCAAGCAGACCAAGCGTCCACACTGTTGACACTAGAGGAGAACAAAGACGATGTAATTTTGTATATATATTTCCAAAAAAAGGGAGGGGGCATGTATTTTTACACCTGTGGAAGATCTCCGCCGCTCTGCTCGCCATGGCATCGTCAGGTTAGCAGCTTCGCCTCCTGAAAGATGCTGTTGGGGGGGGGGAAACTAGGTGATTCAGGTTGAAAGCCGCTCGTTCTGTCACCCATGGGGTGTCGCGCCCTCTCACTCTCCCTCTGGTCGTGTGTGCTTTGTTCCAGGAGGACGAGGCCGGAGAGGACGAAAACGGCAGGATTGAGCCGGTGGGCCGGGCCGACTCCTGCATGGACCACACCCCCGTGAGGTCGCTGGAGTAAGTCGCCCAGTCGTGCATCGGTCTTCTGTTCTCTCTCGTGTTTCCTCAACGTGCCCGCTGAAGCTCAATGACACACTGCGGCTTTATTGCAAAAAAAATGGTGAAATTCACCATCTGGGAAAAGCAACATTTACTCTATAAAATGAATGAAAATCTGAACATTCACGTTTGCACATTGATCAAAGATCGAATTATCCGTTTTTTTTTCTCCCCCTAAATACATAGAGATTTGGAATGAAACCCATTTTTGTGTCTCCGCACCTGCAGAACCCTAAAAGAACATCATGTTCATTATAACAACTTCCGTCCCTCGTTTTCTTTTTGTAGTTTTTGGCCAACATTTCAGTAATTATAACGTTGGACTCAACACATGCACGTTGCTCAGACAGTGATGTTGCCGTGTTGCCAGTTCTCTGCAATTAACCTGAAGGGCTCAATTATAATCAGCAGGAAACGATGGCCAGAACTATAAAACTTTAAAGCTGACCTGAGTAAATCAGCTGAGGCCTCCCTTTCTCTCCATAATGAGTACTTTAGAAGTAGACCAGCAGGTGCCATACTGTAATCCAGGTTTGTTTGTGGAAAATCTCATTTCAACCCTGCTTCCAGATTTGCATAATTCTCTTTTGTGGAGGCAAAATGATCCTCGTCTCGCCATCAGAGCGCTCCCACGCACTAACCCATTCGGCTCCCTGTTATTAACAACTGTGTTTTGTTTTGTTATTTTGCTCTGTTGCATGCTTCCAGTTTAATATGCAGGTATGGTATTGTTATTATTCCTGTGTTTTCCCAGAGACGCTCCCCCCCCTCCACCCTTTTAGTTGTCAACAAGGGGCCCATTTTCCCCGAGCTAATCATAGTCATTGTATCAAAGCTGTGGGCAGATTAGATTTGGCATCTTGTAAAAGGCGTTGAGATGTTTTACAGACTGGAAGGTGGAGAATGTCGCCTCGGAAGAAGAAAAAAAAAAAGAAGCAAATAGCCGTCGCCGCGTTTTTTGCGCTTTCAAAAGGTCAAAGGATGTTGCAACAATATTCATCCACATTTAAATGTCTTAAAATGATATGCGGCCGAGGGCGTAATTAGTTTTTACACAAATTTGAGAGCTAAATTTGAGCGGCGGACATCTTCGGGTGCCCGCCTTCTGAAAATATAATGCAACATTTATTCTTGCCGAAATAGTTGCGATTCAAGAATATTTGACTGATCATTTTCAAAATATTTTTTATTCTCACGATCCACGATAAAATCCTATATTGTTAAATCCTTAGTTACCTCCGTCAGCGCAGTTGTTTATTTGCGCTGTTAGCTGCTGTTAGCTGCTAGCTGTTAGCGGCTGTTAGCTGCTAACATCTGCTGTTAGCTGCGTACTCTGAATATTTAATTTTATGTGTGAGGATTTTGTTTGTCCCGGTTGTTATTTACATGTGTATGATTTATTTGATTTATGAATTATTTGTTTTATTGCCTTTTTGTCAGTCTCCTCCAACACCTTCTTGCTTTCTTTTTTATTTCACTTTTGTTGTCATCACCATTTCATTTTCCTGTTTTTTGTTTTCTCCCCACATGGTGTCACCCCTCTCCTCTCCTCTCTCCACTCCCTTCCCCCCCACCCCCCCACCCACCCTGGTCTCTCCGTCTTCCATCCGTCACCGTCTCCCAGAGACATAGTCAAACTGGTGGAGGTGTCAAACGACGGTGGGCCGCTGGGAATCCACGTGGTGCCTTTCAGTGGCAGAGACCGCAGGTAAAGCTGACCAGAGTGTCCACTGGGCCTTGAACCGAGAACTGAAACCCTTTGATAAATATGATGCATGTACGGTGTTGAACTTTAACGAGTTGTGTTTAAAAAAAAAATGAAAGATTTGGTTTTGTGGGAGCTCTCTTACTTTTTCACTTTTTTTTTTTCAGGAGAATCCAATTTCCCACTTTCTCCTTTTTCAGCTCCAGATTTGTCAGCCTTATTGTAGACTTGTACAAAATAACTAATAATAATAGGAATAATATATATATATATATATTTGTATAAAAAATTAATTCACACTTTGGTTTCTGGTTTAAAAAAACAAGAAGAAAGCCCTGAAGAGAAGTGTGCTGCATCACCTGAGACACACACACACACACACACACACACACACACACACACACACACACACACACACACACACACACACACACACACACACACACACACACACACACACACACACACACACAGGCACGCAAACATGCACCCGGGTTGGCATTTGCCAGCATCATGAAGCCATTTTGCCAGTTTACAGTAATCAATCATGGTTGTTTAGAGTTTGCAGGTGACCGTCATCTTCCTCTCTCCGGCTGCTGTCACATCAGCTTTACATGATACAAAGGCTACATTGAACAGCACACACACACACACACACACACACACACACACACACACACACACACACACACACACACACACCTACACCTGCAACACATTCTGAAGTACGCATACACAGCTGGAAATAAAATCTGTGAAGGAATTAGAGGAATTTCACATCTGGTTTAAATTTATCAGAAAAGTTATCCAAGCCTTGTTTTACAGTTGCAACAAGAATCCAGTGAAAGACCTCCGTATAGTTGAGTGTATAACATTGTTCAGAGCTGACATTTACACGGAGGTCCTTGGCATTGTTGGAAGACTGTTAAAAGTGTATGAAACCAGTGTGGACCAGTTCAAGAGAAGTCTAAATCTTGATATGTTTTCATAGCGCTGAGCTCCGGCCCCCCCAGCGTCTGAACTTTCTTTCTGTGTGACTCTTTCCTCCGAGACTACAGCGACTTTATTGGAAACCGAGATCATATCACTCTCCCCAACCCAACCGGCCGACTTAATCAACCTAAAAGCACATTTATAATGCACTTTTGTGTTATTGGGGAAATGTCAGAGTAGGCGTTATCCCAAGATTAAGATGCCCGGCTTTCATCAGAGAAGTAGCCCCTCCGCTGCAAATCTCATTGTGTTCTCACTCGGATTCAATCAGCGGGATTGTCTCCAACTTCTTTTTCAACTCCTGAACTTTTCTGCCCCCGTCTGTAATCACATTTCCATTCATATTGAATTATGTGCCTCAGGCGAGGAGGGCGAGCATTAAACCCTAAAATCAACCAAATTCACCCCGGCGCTGCTGCCTCCGGGGGGGGGGGGTAGGGGGGGACTCACAGACTATATCGCCAGAAGAGGAGTCGATTAGGTCCTCGCTCGGTTTCCCTCCTCCCTTACTCGGATCTGTAATCTGTGAAGCGCCCCTTTTCAAGTGAGGCATGAGCCAGTTTGCCTCACCGGATTACAGGGACCCCCGCGATAGGCCGGCCCCCGCGCCACTCCACCTGCTATCGCGGTTTAAACCGCGCTGCTTTCTATCGCTCTCCGAAAGCCCCTTTTCTTTATTCTTCTGTATTTATAAGGGTCGTAGGAGTCCTCAGAGTTGGAAAATGAATATTCCCCCCCCCCCCCCCCCCCCCCCACACACACACACACACACACACACACACACACACACACACACACACACACACACACACACACACACACACACACACACACACTCACCAACCCACCCACCGGCAGTGCCTCAGTGGAGTTTTTCAATCCGTTGATTGCCTTTGAACAGAATCGCCTCCCCCACCCAGCCTCCAGAGCACCCTGATGTGATGCGACTGCTTCCTCGCGTACGCCTCATTGGTACACTGATGATGCAAATGACAGGACCGCACTGTACGCTGCTTTTTTCTTTCTTCCTTCTTTTTGTCAAGCACCGCATAATGAAGCAGAGGCGTAATGAAGACAGGAAGCTTCTCATCAACATGGCGCCGCGCACTGATTCTCACACAGCCGTCTGATTGTGTGAACGGGGATGATTTTGTGTTTTTAAGAATCTATTGTTATGATAGCCGTAAAAGAGGTGACACAAAGACCTTGAGTGACCCTTAGAACCCCTTGAGGGATTTGACCGGCGAGTGTAGGAGGAAATATACAAAACTCTGTATTTATATATCTGTGATGATACTCCCGGTCCAGCACAGTGCTCAGCCCTCGTCTCTCGTCCGGCCACATTGAGTCGTCGCGGACGTCGCCTCGTCCCCTTGCTGACATGAACTTTTGCACCTTTCAGGACTCTTGGCTTGTTGGTCAAGCGTCTGGAGAAGGGAGGCAAGGCGGAGCAGCAGGGCCTCTTCCGGGAGAACGACTGCATCGTCCGTATCAATAACGGGGACCTGCGAAACATCCGCTTCGAACAGTAAGACGGGAGCTCTCCTCCTCCCTATCCTCCTCCTCCTCCTCCTCCTCTCCCTTGTGGCTGAGCCCTGGTGGCCCCTTGGCTTCCTGTGTGACCTTTTGCTTCCTCGCTCGTCTAACACCTACTTCACCTCTCCTTCTATCCTCTCACAGAGGCACAGGCTCCTCCGCTCTCCATCACTGTGCTGAGCTAACCTTTCCCTATGTAGGTCCTCCCTTCTTGTGTTTCAGTAACGGCTCCACTGGACTCCTCTTGTAACTCCTCTTGTAACTCCTCTCTCACTGCCTCCCTTTGGAAGGAGGCTCCTAACATTCGGAGCCTCTGCTCTCCAGCTCTGTTCTCACGATACCCTTCCCCAAACCGAACCCTCCCGCTGACTCCGCTCCTCTTTGCCGAGCGCATGCCTCCACGCTGCCTATGCAATGTCACGTTACCGGCTCAGAAAGTCCCCGATGCATACGTTTGTTTTTGATTCTGTTCTCTCTTCTGTTCTGTTGGCGTACATGTATGTCTTCAACTTTGGTATAGATTTCTTGTGTGATATGGATTTGAGGCCGCTATTGTGCACGCACGCACGCACAAGTTTGTTCACCCAAATTATGTAACAAAAAAAGAAGAAGAAAGAAATGAAAACGAAGAAGACTCTTGCCTCTTATCACCGCAGATAGTTTTGGTTTTATTTGTTGAGGCTTTGAAGTGTCTTATCTAAGTGATTTGTGAAATAGTTCATAGTTTCGTAGTTCGGAGGCAGAGCTCTGGATCAACACTTGGCATTTAAACAAAAAATACCTCGACGAGTGCTTGCGAGAAATTATACAATTTGGGTGAGCCGCGAGTCAAAGTAAAGCTCCTGTAGATTGTGCCGTCAAGAGAGCGTCAACAGTCGTTATTTAAGAGTCGTTTTTAATAAGGGGGGCGAGTTGCATCGTGCCACAAAACTCCACCTGAGATCGTAAAGCTGCTGAGACAAGTCCCAGGGGGGGGTGGGGGGTGTTATTAGTGGCTGGGAGAAGAAAGTTGTCGTTTTAGTTGGCATTCAGGGGCCAGCGGGAGCAATAGAGATCCTGGGGGCCGCCGGCAAATTCTACCCGAACGTCCCCGCAGCTGTCAAGGCGTAGAGGGAAGAGCCGACCCCAAGTGTGCCTTTTATTGAAACGGGCGGCGCTAACCAGGCGTCGCCGGTAACAGGTTGCTGACGGCCGCAGTAAGTTTCCATTCTGTACAAAAAAAAAAAGAGGATTTTCTGCAAACTTATAGAGGTCTCCTTCATCTGGAGCCAAATGAGGCGATTATGCGATGGAGCTGTCGGGGAGGGTTCAGTCTCTCCTTTTGGAGCCGCTCACGCTGGAAATAAGTATTAATTAACATGTCAGAATGTTCAGGTGGGCGAAGATGGGTTTTATTTATACTGCGTGTGTGTGTCTGCGTGTGTGTGTGACAGAGAAACATCGGCTAGATGGGGTGCTTCTCTTGGCAAGGTAGAATAATCTTCTCTCTCTCTCTCTCTCTCTCTCTCTCTCTCTCTCTCTCTCTCTCTCTCTCTCTCTCTCTCTCTCTCTCTCTCTCTCTCTCTCTCTCTCAGAGCCCAGAACATGTTCCGCCAGGCCATGCGCACCCCGGTCATCATGTTCCACGTGGTGCCGTCGTCGGTGAAGGCCCACTACGAGCAGATGTCCCACGTTGAGAGGAACCCGGTGTACGCCTCGGGCCGCTTCAGCCCCGACTCCCTGACCGGCAGCGCGGTCTCCGGCGGGGACCACGCGCCCCCCAGGATGTCCCGACACGGGTCCCAGACCCACCCGCATTCCCATCCGCAGTCCCACGCTCACCCGGACCACTCCGACGGCTACCCTCCTCTGCCTCACCCGGCCGTCTCCGCAGCCAAGCCGCCGACGGGACACACCCCCTCGCCTCAGAGGGCGCAGAACTCCACGCCGACGGGAGGCTACAGCAAAAAAGTTGGGAGGAGGCTCAACATCCAGCTGAAGAAAGGTGAGGCGGGACTACTTTATGGCCCAGAGAGGCGGCAGTGCTCGGGTGGAAACAGTTTCCATAGAAAGGTGCAGTTGAATGTTAAGAAGTTGACCTGGGGAACCTGAAGTAATATAAAGAGCACAGTTATGGAATTCCACCAATTATTTTAGCATGGTAGTTCTCCTTAAACCCACTGTAGAAAAACACATGTGTTCCTGCCATTATCAAAAAATATATATTTTTCGTTGCTGTGGGAAAAATCTCGTCTTTCCAGACGAAAATCTCCCCCATAATGCTTTGCATTCATCAGGCTTTTAAGAAAAGAAAAAAACACGAGCGGGATGCTGTGTATTTTCCTGGCGTTTCCATTCCATCTGAATAAACCAGCAATTTTCCCATCCAGCACATCAAAAAACAAGAGTAAGGGAGCGTTTATTTAGAAAGGGGGCGGACATAGTAGAGCGCAGAAATGGCAACAATGATGCAACGGGCTTTTTAAACCAAAAAAAAAACATGCAGGGTTTAGCATACTGATGTGGGGCGGGATACAAAAGGCGACGTCGGGAGTGAAAACTTTTGGTGACATCTCCTCTAGCGCGGCGGCGCTTTGACTGACAGCTGGCACAGGTGGCGCGGACCTCCGCCAACAGGATACCAGGTGACGGTGCCAGGTCTCAGGGCCGGACAGCTCGTTGTTGCTAAGCAGCCGCTTGAGTGCTGTCAAATGCCACGGCACGGCAGTCTGCCGGGGAGGAGGGGGGAGCTCCGCCATATGCCCGTTGAAGTTCTCACCCAAATGTGTTCCCTCCCCTCTCGGTGCGAGAATCAAGCCATGAACATAAAACATCAAAAGACCTAGCGGCTTGTCGCATATTCCACCCTCTGCTCGGCCATAATATGTGCCAGGAGATCTGTTATGTTCTCAAGTCAAAGATATGTTATCTTTCCTCATCCCACCTTTTGTTTGCCGTTGTTGTTGTTGTTGTTGGAGCAGATTTGCGGGGGATTAACGGCGACTCCCGAGAGGCCGCTCTGGCTCGTCCGTGTTGTTGTTGTCTTAAAGCCCGCGGCTTTGAGCGCGGAACAAAACTCTCCCGCGCGTCGGTGCGCTCGGCCCAGACGCTCGGGCCTCGCCCCCCAAAACAATCCCGGTGGAACATTGGAATCAATCAGAGAATCTCTCTTCCCCCCCCTCTGCTGCACAGGAAATTGCTTAGGTATGTCTTAATCAAGCTAATGAGAGCTCCAAAGATCCTCCTCCCTGTTTAGAGGCAGGAACACCGCGGGCGCTTACCGGGCGACTACGAACGCCGCACCTCGTCTGCCGGCGGGACGTTGATTGGCTCATCAATGCAGGGGATTAGGCAGAGGATGTGAATCGGAATATCTAAGTGTTCTGCTGTCACGGATTAGGGGCCGGTGTGTACTCTTGATACAGCGAGGATGCTCATTATTGTTCTCTTATCGACTTTTGTTTTGAAGCCGTCCGGTCGCCAAGGTCACTCGCGGTCGGCTTCCTAACGAAGCTCTCTCTCGTAAGGCACGCGCGAAGGGGCCTTGATCAGGGCTCGGTCCAGACGGGTGGGTTTTTAAGTGTGTTGATCGTGTGCACGTCGATCCGAGGTGGACGTGCTGGAATGTAAAACGCAACCAGAGACCGTAAAATGTTCTCGCCACCGTTTTTTTTTTTTTTTTTTTTCCTTGTTTCTGGATTCAATTAAATGTTGGGCAAAAAGTATTAAAGGCCTCCAGGCTGAACACCGCGCTGTTGCATTCTCACGTAGTCCAACATCTTACTTTATAAGCATCAGGCTCGGCTGCCTCGGGATATATCCTCCTTTTTAATTATTCCCTATAAAGCTACTTGTTCTCTGCATGCACAGTTTCTCTTCATTTCCTGGATTTAACTTAATATTAGGACGTTGTTTGTCCGATGGTATGAGGTGCAGTGTTTCCTAATGGTTCATGATGATACGCTCCTCAGGCAAAAACTCACAATATGTGAACACAGAATCACGTCCGCCCGCACGGACGCAGATCAACGACATCATCTGAAGCTGTTTTAAAATGCGCTGTGTAAAATCACGATGTTTGGGCACCCCGTCGCTAAAAATGGCGGCGGGTAAAGACAAAGTTTACAAGCAGGAATGCAAGCGAGCATCTCGGTGACCCTGGAAACAGGAGCTTAGTCGGAGGATGTGTGCGCCGCCGTTTGCTGCAAAGCTGAGAGCAATGTGGGCAGAACATGATCATGACCTTTTATAGTCCAATTTCCTTTGGGCTAGTCCGTGACCCCTGGTTGCACAATGGCTAGTCTTGGTTGTTGCACACTCGCTAGGTTTATTTGTTATGGAATAGGAAATACGGAAAAGGAAGTTGAATAAACGGCGCTCATAGGACAGCTTTCTGCATTTTGGCCTCACAGACGAACGCCGTCCACACTGAGCGATTCCAGTCGTTGTAACTTTAGTGCGCTCTCGGTCGAGGCGAAGGAGAATGTTGCCGTTGTGAATGCGCTTCACTCACGACATTGGGAGCAAAGGGACTGGGGGAGCTTCAGCCCCAGATGCCGTCATTAGACCCCCCCTCACGTCTCACTTCTCACCCATCGCAGGTCCCGAGGGTCTCGGCTTCAGCATAACGTCCCGGGACGTTCCCATCGGCGGCTCGGCGCCCATCTACGTGAAGAACATTCTGCCTCGGGGAGCCGCCATCCAAGACGGCCGCCTCAAGGCGGGGGACAGGCTGCTGGAGGTGAGAGAGAGACAACGTGCACCGATACCTCGTGTGTGTCTGCAGTTGATGCGCTAATTTAACTCGACCTTTGGCGCTAATTGGTTGGACCAAAATCATAACTATGAAATATGAGCCACAGAGTGAGGACCTATATAGTCGTATAGCACCATAATGGGGACATATCATGCTCATTTTCACGTTCATACTTGTATTTTGGGTTTCTAAAATGTTTATCGTTCTGAAATGCTTTGTTTTTAGTGTTTCTCTCCCTTTTTTCTCACAACCAATGATCACTGTATTGTATTTTTGTTTTGTAACTAAACCCAGCCACCGTTGTCTCCTACTCAGGTGAACGGCGTGGACCTGAACGGGCGGACCCAGGAGGAGGTGGTGTCTCTGCTCAGGGCCACGCCCATGGGCGGAGTCGTGGGCCTGCTGGTCCTCCGGCAGGAGGACACTTTCCTCCCCAGAGACGAGGTACGTTTGTCATCCTCCAAAAAAGTTCCTTCAAACTCTTTACCCCGTCAGAGTCACGCATTAATGCCCCCACCCCCTCCCTCTTCCTCCCCCATGCATGGTTAATATAGATTATGAGTGTGATGTGTATGTGAGAATGTGTCGTGGCCGTTAATCCACACAGCGAGCACCACGTTGTCTTCTCATTTTTCCCGGCTAACGCAACGCGATTATCCCGCTCCTCTTATTACCGAGCCGTGGCCAGAGGAAAAAGAACTGTGGACCTCAACATTTTCTCTTTATCTCCATCTCTCTCTCCCTCGCAGTTCCCCTCTCCTCCGCTTTTGTCGGGTTACCTTCGCCCCTGTTTCCATCTCCCTCGCTGGGTTTTTGCCCTCCGGAGCCGACTCGCCAGATTGATGGATGCGGGGAACAAAAATATATACACATACTCGGCTTGAATGTCAATCAGGCGAAATCCTTCACACATTAAATCGTACAAACGGCAAATACAAATCTTTTGGGGATGCTACTGCCGTCCCTCAGATGCCACTCGCAGCCTTGTAACTTCTGCAAACCGTTGCTAATGCAGTCTGAGTTTGCTGTCCTCCAGGTTGTGTTTTTACTGGTTTAATTCACCGCACATCTGGATGCTACTTCAAAGTTTGATAAGGAAGTGAGCTCATAATGGCCGAGGCGACGTAAACACTGAGGTTTAGTTTTTTTTATTTTTGTTGGCAAGCTTTAAACCACATTGGTGTTTGCTCCACTGCGGCGGTCAATGATTCTCTGCTATCTCTCTCGCCCCGCTAGCTGGCTTTAACACACGCCTTATCCACTTAAAGCACGAGTTATGCCACCAAACGGCTTTAAATCCCCCCCTCCGCCCCCTTGGCTGTCATAAAAATGGTCTCTCCTCAGCACCCTCAGCAGTCACCGGGGGCGGGGCGGCGGGTGGGGGGGGTGAAGCGGCCATTCGCTTGCAAGTGGTGTCAATCAAACTGCTGATTGGTGACAATTATCCCAGCGAGAGGGATGCAGAGGAGGCTATTGGCTGGCTGTCGCCACGGGCGATGTCGGGCGAGGGGAGCCGCCGCACCGCTCGATATATACTCATCTGCAGATTAGAGGGGCGTCGAGTCCGGCTGACTAGTTAGATGGTAGGATTTATTTGATGTGTGGTTATCAGCAGCAGAGGGCTGGGGGGGGGGGGCTGTGGCCGAGAGAGGGCAGCACATTTTTACGAATTAACAACGGCAGTTACTAAGCTTTATATATTAAACATAATGCAGTGTAATGGAGGCGACAGCTGTCGTATTATTTTTGCAGTTCCCACATGCAACAGGTATAAATTCACTTGTGTTTATGATCTTTAGAAGCTGGATAACATATACATGATGACATTAGTTATTAGCTGTTCCACATTAATGGCAGTCTAACATTACATTGTATTGTAATGTAAATTGGTATTTCTATGCTAATGTGCTCTTATTTATGACATTCAGGCACACGTGATCCCGTTAACTGCCTCATTTTTTATTGATGTTAAATGATTACACTTAAGCACGATCAGCTTTAAATCAAATTATAGATTGAAATACCCCCCATCCCCACACCAAACATGTAATTTAATATAATAAATACACATTGTAGTAGTATTTTTTTATATAACCCTGAGTAGGGCAGCCTGCGTGTGTGTATATGTGTGTGTATATATTTCTACATGTATATGAGAGAGCAAACTTTGTGCACATTCTTTACAATCACTTCCCCACCAAATAGATTTGTGTTCAAAAATCACAATTTATTTATCACAAACGGTCCACAGAGCACTTCCTGTACCTTGTTAAGAGTTCACCTCGGGTCTCTTTTATCTGGTGGAGTTGCCTCTGACCCGCGTGAACCACCGAGCCATCGCCGCCCATCTGTCTGCAGAAATTTATCATTTTCATATCCTGCCTCCCCATTTGCTCGTCACTCTGCTTCCGTTTTACCATAACTTTGCTCCCCCCCCCCTCCCCCCTACCTCCCACGGCCTTCTTGTGTCCTCCTTTGTGTGTGTTCCGTGTCCCACGTCGGTAAATATTTCTGCTTGATGATTACCTGTGCTTCTTCTTCTCCCCCCACCGCCCCCCTCCTCTAGAATGCTGAGCCCCAGATGCAAAGCCCCAGAGATGTGGTAAGACTCCACCCCAAAACCAGCTTGCAATTACACACACACACACTTCCCCTCAAACCCCCCCCCCCCCCCCCCCCCCCCCCCCCGCCCTTTTGCATGTAGTTTATTAATCTCCAACAAAAAAAAAAAAAAGCCCACAATGTTATCACCCAGTTGGGATAAAACAAACAATAGCTTCTGCGTGCATTCAGGGTCCACTAGTAAACCAGCTGGTTAATCAAAGTGCAAGTCGACAGCCATGCGGATAAATGTTAAGTCCGTAACACAAATTTTAATCTCCATCCAGAGTTGCTCTGACAAATCACAATTTCATGGTTCATCAGTGTGGACTGTTTTGGCTGCGCTGCAGAATAATTCGCTCCATCACTCCCCTCAGAGCTGCGCTCGTCAGCGAGGGAGCTTGCTTTATTTTGTCGGGCTGTGGATAAGGTTGTCAGTGTTGGCCGTCTTGCTGCAGACTCACTCTGATATGTGAGGCGAATAGCAAACAGTCTGTTTAGTTTGTGTTGTGCTTTATCGAGGGAGGGGGGTGTCAGTCAGAGCAGACTGTGGCTCTCCCGGTGCACATACACTTTGACATGAAGGGTACATGACTTCCAGTCGCTGTTGTACGTAAACCTCCTACTTCTCAGGAAATGAAGTGCCGTCTGGATGTGCCGTGAGAATTATTATATGCCCTATATATGGTGGACTCAAAAGCATCCCACAGATGCGTCGTAAAGTAGTGTAGAACTGATTGAGCACGAGATACCGTCATGCAATGCGCTGACAGAAAAAATGGGAGACGGACGAGAGGAGAGAGATGGAGAGCATCGCGATTGAGGCAAATCCACGAGTTGTGGCCAGGCGGCAGCCTCCGGTTCTGCAGAGTGAAGCCGATGTGAAAGTGTTTTTAAAACGTTCTCTCCACTGACCGGCATGGGGGCGGCGACTCTAGCTGCAAAAAGAAGTCCGATTGGCCGACGTCACCTAAGCTTTTTTTTTTTTATCCGATGAACGGAGGTTACCACATTTTGAATGCGGAGGAGGGGCGTAGAGACGGTGTATACGACTCCGGTAGCGGCAGCGACCTGTCAATCACAGTTAGCCCGTCCTAAAGGATACCCTGCTTTATGGTCTGTTTGACTCTAAAT
>NC_046982.1:17899761-17942261 GCF_009769545.1 Cyclopterus lumpus | reverse complement strand
CACACACACACACACACACACACACACACACACACACACACACACCTGCCTTGCTCTCCTTCATGCTGTGCCACAGGTATTTGATATTCATGGACTATCAGCACGGAGCTGCAGTGAGACACGGCGGAAAAAGTGAGTGAAAGAGGAGAGTGTAGGGGGGTGGAGAAAAATCGGAGGAACAAAAAGAAGGGGGGGACAACAGAGGGGGGAGTGGTAGAGAGAGAGAGAGAGAATTAAGGAGCTGATGCTTAATGTAGTGATAGAAGTAAGGGAGGAAAAGGGAGAGAATCACAGTATGAATAAAAAGAGAGAGATTATCGTGCTACAGTAGGCAGCCAACAATGCTGCCCACTTCCCCTCGGCCAATTACACCCTTCGCTGCCTCCCTCTCACACCCCACTCCCCCCCACCCCCCCTTTTTTCTTTTTTGTAAGAATAAAAGAAATCCCCTCGGGTGGCTCTTTCAGACGCCATCAAATCGACAGGTTTGTTTGGCCAAAGTTGAGCTCGCTATTCGTTTCATGGACTGCAGTGAAGGGAAGTGAGCTTCCAGGAGAAGAAGAAGAGTGTAAATGAGATCGACTGGAGAAGAAGACGACGAGCGGAGGACTCCTGAGGGTCTATTAGATGAGTGGGAGAAGTGGGGAGGGGGGAGGCTCGTTGGCAGAAGGCTGGTGAAAGGAGGGAGGGAAGGAAGCACATAAGAGGGTGAGGCCAATGAAAAGAGGAAATGACAGGACGCAGTGGGAGGGAGAGCTGGTCGCCGTGCATATGAGAAGACAATGTGCATCCACACGAGTGTTTTTTAGGGTAAAATGATGCGGTGACAAAACCGTGCTTTTACAGCCAACATCTGGTCAGGAGTAGGAGAGTCAACTTGGTAAACCTCTAATCAGTCCCACCCACCCCCGTTCTGTGATCCCCCACTGTGCGTTAAAAGAATAAAATAAAAATAATCCCAGTCCTGTTGTCGGCCAACTGATAACTGGAGTGATAATTCGGCTTCCAGCTGCCACCTGTTGCTCAGACAACAGTATTTCCTGTAAATCGTCCATCTCAACGTCACTGACCATGAGGGAGAGGGAGATTTTGGTTATATTAGTGTCGAAGGCAAGAGGAGGAAAAGGGGGTCAGAGTATGAATAAAAAGGCAGAGGCAGTTGGGGTTTAAAAAAAAAAAAACCCGAAGGAAATAAATTATAGCACCGTATGAGGAGACAGGTGAAGGAGGTGGATAAAAGGGAAGATGGAGAGAGGGAGAGAGGTGGCGCCGTCTGTCTCCTTTTGTGTTCCACATGGATTCGTCCCTTTCTGTCGGCCTTTCATTCACACTCCCTCGCCTCGCTCCGTCATTGTCACGCCGCTCATTCTTTTCACCCTCTCCTTCCTCGCTCCCCTCGCCTTTACCCATTACTCCTCTCACCTCGTTTCAACTCTTCTTACTTTGAGCTTTCTTTTCCTCCCTCGTCTTCACCCTCCCTTCCTCCCTTCCTCCCTTCCTTCCTTCCTTCCTTCCTTCCTTCCTTCCTTCCTCGCCATCGTGGATCGGGTCCCGAATACGCCTTAAATCGTTCTTTGTTCAAAAAGCGGGGCTGAACAATTAGTAGTATCTCCCATAATTACTACAAATAGGCTAAAGCTGTGTTTCTATACTTTCGACCCCTTTTTAAAGTTTCTCAAATCCTAATGACGTGTTTTTGCGTCGCAAAGCGAGAAAAAACCCCCCTCCGATCCTGATTCTGATGTAAAGGAGATAATTCATTCAGCTTCACTCATGGCATTATCCATCTTGCCGTGCCTCATATCAGTTAATAGACGTCCTATTTTTAAACTTGAATGACATCACGTATCGGCTTCGCCGATCAGTTGTAATTTTGAGTCGTTCCAATTCATTTCCCGTTTTCTCATTCGAGGATTATGTCGTCGTTAGTCACTTTTTTTTAATTGGCCTTAAATTCAATTCTGGGCCGATCGAATTGGACTCGAATTGGATTCACGTCGCCCGACGCGTTATGGTTGCTCGGCTCTTCCCGTAAGGCGTCGCCTTTGTATTTAATTACATCTCAGATATTTAATCCAGGTAGCGTTCGTTTGGTCTTTATGAAACATGCACTCTTCATGCTCTCCTCCTTTATCTTCATCCTTCCTTCCTCCCTTCCTTCTGTTCCCTCCCTTTCCCTTCTTTTCTCCATACATCCTAGTTTTGCCCTTCTCTCTCTCTCTCTCTCTCTCTCTCTCTCTCTCTCTCTCTCTCTCCATCCCTCCCTCCTTCGTTCAACCCAGAGCAATTCCATCTCTCTCCCAGCAAACAAAGGGAGCTAATGACATGCTGACACCGAGCCCGATGATTGAATTCATTAGGCGTGCACAATAATTGCCAGGCGCGAGTGTGCGCGCGCCCATCTATTCAGAGGACAGCTGTCAAATAACAAGCGGGAGAGAATAGCTTTTTATTGTTGAGCTGGAAGAGAGAGGGAAAATGAATATAGAGAAAGAGTGGGAGAAGCACCTGTTGTGGAGGGGAAGGGAGGGAGCGAGGGAGTGAGGGAGCGCTCAGCATGTCAATTAGGCTGCTGTGTTCATGCAGCAAGTTTACCGCCTGTGTGACGCGCTCGGTGTCAGGATCCAGGTGCACGGTGCGGCGGATCTGCTCTTCTTCTTTGGGTTGCGGGCGAGCTTCTGTCTGAATTCCCTTTTTCTTTTTTTACTTTCTTCAGGGGAAGTGTGTTCAAATCTTATAAAGATGAAGATCAAAAAGGGCTGATTTGAGTGTTCATTTCGGCTTCGCACCCCAAAACTAAACTATGACGTTTGCCAATTAAGGATGAAAACAATAGTAAATCATACGTAATGCAGGTGAATATTTTTAATCCAGATTAATTGCCCTCCGTGATATCACGCAAGACAGACGCAGGCCTACAGATATGAAATGAAGCGGCGGGTTTGTATTTTCATGTTCCTGCAGCTGCTTCACAGTAAACGCTCTCGACCGGCAGCCTCAGGCCTCGCTCCCCTTGTAATACGGTGCTGTTTCGTCAGCTAGAGCGGGTTGCCCACTGGTTTGATTCCCGGCTCCTCTCGTCCACATGTCTAAAAAAAAATAAAAAAAATAAAACGGAATTGTACCAGCAACTTGTATGGTGGCTTTCTGCTGTTGGTGCGGGACCTTGTGATTGGGTCAATGAGAGGCCACATTGTCAATGCTTTTGGATGAAAGAGCCACATAAACGCAGTTAATTTCCCACCAACTTGAAACGCGGCGTGTATGGGAGACATTCAGTGGAGCTACGAATGGTTTTCGATGGAAACCAGCTTCAGGCGAAGCACCAGACGCCAACAACACCGACTGCATCTGTTGCATACGCACACGAGGGAGCTTCCCATATTGCCTCATCACGTTTGATCTTCACATTGCCAGTGCTCATCACCCCGCCTTGCTTTGACTGTTTTCCCGTTACCGATTCACCGAACGACGCATCGCACCCTGATTCAGATCAAACTCCCCCCCCCCCCCCCCCCCCGCCCCCCAACCCCCTCACACACACACACACACACACACACACACAATTTGATCTGATAAGTTCCTCCAAAAGTTCGAGCGCTTCTGTATTGATGAAGCGCAGCATTGTGCCGGCCTGATTAAAGGAGATAAGTCCGTGCCTGCTTGTGCTAAGTACCTGATTTAACACTTTGGAGCGCTGGTCTGTTTAACATTAATATATCTGATGGCGCTAATGAGCTCGCACTCTGATTCACCTCTCTGCTATCTGCCCGGCCGCAATTTATATGCAAAGGCTTTTCATTAACCTCAAGTGGCCAAATGGATGTCTTGGTATCTATTGGCCCTTTGGCTGACCCACAGGAGGCTGATGTGTGTTGTTGCTTTAGGCTCAATTAAATGCACGCACATTGACCTGTTTTCAAACTGTAAAATACTGAAGATTGCTCCGCTGTTGCTGCTGATTCAGTTATTAATTATGTTATTCTAGGTTCAGTCTACGATATGTATCCCTCTTTATCTTTTGTCTTTGACCCCCTTCCCTCCCCTCTTCCCACAGAAGACAGAGGAGGACGAGTTGGTCCTGACTCCAGACGGGACCAGGGAGTTCCTGACCTTTGAGATCCCCCTCAGTGACTCGGGCTCGGCCGGGCTGGGGGTCAGCGTCAAAGGCAACCGCTCCAAGGAGAACCACGCTGACCTGGGCATCTTCGTCAAATCCATCATCAACGGCGGGGCGGCCTGCAAGGTACGATGCCGCATTAATAGAGGGCTTTGAGTGGAAAGAAATAATTTTAAAGTGTGGCGTTTATTCTTCTCAGAAACCTTTTATTCATTTTTGCTAGCTGCTCCAGTTGTGATTATATCAGTCCAGATGTTGCTGCCTAACAAGCTTTACGTGCATCGCCTCATCAAATGATCAAATAGAAACCTGGACAACATTCACATGCATCATTGATTAGGTTCTATTTACCAAAGAAAATGAGACATTGTTAATTTTACTGCATAGTTTTTCATGGTGTATTTATGTTTTATTTTTTTATACTTTATGTAAAATGAGCATATCATTCTGTCAAAGATGCTTCTGAATATTTTTTAGAAAAAAACCCTCAGAAAACCATGATGGAGATGGGTTTGCCTTTTTTTTTTTTTTAATGGTAGCTATAGCAAATAGCACCACCATTAAATTCCTATTTGTTGCTTGCTGATCTCCGGTGTGTTCATGTAATGTTTATCTGAATTACATGTGAGGGATTATTTTCCTCTTCTCACATTGATAAAGTGGCCCCTCTACTCTCCTCACCCCCCACCACCCCCCTCTCCCCAAATGGGCCCCCAGTGCTACCGCATCCTCTGCGCTCTCTATATTTATGCCCCTGCAGATCGGCACTCACCAAAGGTTGAGTGTGCATGAGACGGCACGCACAGATGCTTAAGAGAAACACATCTTAAATGTGATGTTACCAGATGCCAGACTTTATAGAGCAACTTCACACCTCCTAGAGACATTATGTCTCAAGTTTGTTCTCTATTTATTTTGCAGCAAGTTTGTTTTACCCGATGTATCGTCCTTTATATTCTAGATAAGTCCAACCTGTCGCACGCACACACACACACACACGCACACGCACACACGCACACACGCACACATTTCAAAAGGTGATAAATGGCATTAAATATAACTGTGGACACTCTGAAAGTGACAGAATGAAAGCGAGATGTTTGAACGCCCTCCACATGCCCTTGGCAGGGAAAGGGAAGTAAAATGACTTTGAAAAAAAAAAAAAAAAAAAAAAACTTCATATGTGATCAAATCTCTTAACGCAAAGTGCCCGAGCTGTGTTCAGTCGCTGCCTGTGCGACAGCCTCTTCGACGTGATCGCTCTTCATACAAACAAGCTTGCGTTGACGGGGAAATAATAATAAACTTAAAAGCACACTTCTCTCCGTAAGAGATTAGATTGCGACTCGAACTCGAGTACGCGAGTCTGATTAGATGAAGGTTATTGTTGAATTGGAGCTTTTTATTCATCACACGTTTGGGGTAAAAAACACTCTGCTATCAAGAGAAGAACCCGCGGCCTCCGTCGACTGTACTGTCGTTCAGAGACTCAGTTTGGGTCTCAGTGGGCTAAGATTTGGAGAGGAAAGAACTGACCACCATTTCCACAGGGGTCCCTTGATCTCCCATCTCAAGAGCTGTAAAGGAAAATGGGTTCTAAGGGAAGCCACGAGTCTCCCCTTTGCTACTTAATAATAATCCCATGCAGTTTGGGTAAAAAAAAAACATGTATAAATGTGCTATTTTTGCCCGTTCTATGCGTGGTTTATTAAAATATTCTTGCACACTGAGGTCCCTAAACAGACTTGGTGACTGGAAAGCTGAGGCTCTTGATTCGAGAGCCTTGACGTCAGCGTCTAAAATGACCTGTTGTGACCTCTGGGATGGTGACGGCCTCATGAATCAGAGAGCACTCAGAGCATGTTTGGCTCTCCGAGGTACATGAATTATTACATGAGGACAGAAGTGCTCGACATCCATTCTTTCAGGAATCTCCACATGTCAAAGGTTTTGTGAGAAATTGGCAAAAGCGTTTGCCACCAAAATCCGTGTCTGATTTAATATAGAATATATACAATTCTGTTTATGAACTTACACTTATATTTTATTGAATATTTAATAATATGAGATTGAAACATTTATTAATATGATTTTTCAAAAAGCATAATTAAAATGATCCATTAAAAAAATGTAAAGGATTTTTTTTAATGAATGCTCATTTTAAATGTATATATTTTTTTAAAGATCCCACGTACCCCCTGGAATGCTTTCATGTACCCCCATTTGAGAACCACTACTCTAGGTCTGGGTCTCTTTATGTGGTATTTTGGAACGATATCTCAAGTGGTCAAAAATGGTAAATTGTTTCAACCCCAAAAAGTTGCTGCAACAATTTTATGAGACACAATGGATCAAAGTGAACTTCATACGCTTGCATGGCCTTTAAACTTTCAACATTTCACAACAAATCACAACGTTGATTACGGAAGAATTGACTTGCCGAGCTGCATCATCAGAAATCCTCAGTTCCTATCTTTCAGCTGGTTTCCACCACCTCAGCGTGACATAGACTGCTGATCTGCTTTAACCCCTAAAGGTTTTTTTTTTTTTAAACAAAAGAATGTGCTTTCTTGGCCACCAACAGGACGGGCGGCTGCGAGTGAACGACCAGTTGATCGCCGTCAATGGAGAGTCGCTATTGGCCAAAACCAACCAGGACGCCATGGAGACGCTGCGCAAGTCCATGTCAACGGAGGGCAACAAACGGGGCACGATCCAGCTCATCGTGGCCAGACGAGTGTCCAAAAGAAACCAGGTGAGGGCCGAGATGAGAGGCGGAGCGGATTGAGTGATGATCACATGACGAAGGATATCTAATTACAATACGAGATATATATACCTCAACATTAGTCAGATTAATACGATACTCTGAAAAAGACAAAGTCATTTCAACAGATGTCTCATCACCGATACCAGAGCCATATTATCGTTGGCTCTGCATGATATTCATTTACTGAATGTTATTTTTATTATGAGAATAATAACAGTTACTGTGTGTGTCTGTGTGTGTGGCTTGAAAAGAAAAAGATACTATATGTATCTTTTCTTTCTATTCTGTATGTATCTTTTCTTAACGTTCTATTCTGCGTCGGCTGTTTTTAGTTTTGTCATCACAAATGCCACGCATATCTAATTCATATCAAATACCTTTCATCAAACGTGACGCACTGCGGTTGTCTCTGAGCATATTTCGGTTCAAAGCGGTCGTACCGATGGTTTCAATGTGACTTCCTGTAAAATCAATGAATAAAAAAAAACAACTCAATTGACACAGCTGTCCTAAATAAAGGCACTTCTGTGTGATGCCGCTTCAATAAGACCCGTTCTGTGATAAGTGTGCGACGCATCCCAAAAGCAGAACCGCTGGGAAATACCCAATGACTGGTTTCATGAAATAAAAGTAAGTAGTCGGGTCACGGTAGTTCAGCAACTCCTTCCCACGCACGCTCTCCTCCCTGGAGGCAGCTGGAGGGAGAAAAAAAACCAGCATGGCTGCCAACGGAGCTACACAACTTTTAGTTCTCCCTCTCCTTCAATGTCATGTTTTTACATTCTCTGTACACCTTGGCCTGTCGCCTGCTTGGATGAGGAGGCCGTGGCTGTGGGTGTGTGTGTGTGCACGTCTGTGTGCATGCGTACGCCTCTGGCACTGCCTGGCTCTCCTTTTTCCCAACCTGGTGTGTCAAAGTTTTGATTTCCCCTCGGCCCGTCTGGTAATTGAAAGCGTGGGCTAAGCCTGGAGGTGTGTTTCGTGCACTCGTCTTTGTGTCTGCGCTCACGCGCGAGAGTGTGTAGCTGCCGCTTTTTGTACACCCGCAACCCGCTTATGCATGTATGCATTTTGTTTTCAAGGATCTCTCCGTGTGTTCGTTTGCAAACAGATACCCGCTGTGTCTGGGCCGCACTGCGGCCTTGTCGAGGCAGCGAGACTCGGCAGACGGCGCGGCAGATGAATAAAATCTGAGTCAATCTCTGCTCCGCATGCCGAGCCCGAGGCGCGGCCCGAGGCGGTCCAAGAGTCTGGCTATTTATAAGAAGAAAGGTGTCCCAGACACTCGGAGACGAGGGAAACAACAAGTTAATGCACTTCAAGACGCTGCCCAGGGCTGAGATAGTCAGGCTTAATTTCCTCATAACCCGCTATCCATAAAAAATGTGTTCAAATTAAATAATACTTCATTACCACGGGGATGAAAGCCGTGGCTTATTTTAACATATGTTCACACCCGCTGACATATGGCTTCCAATAATCCTGTATTTACTTTCGTCTCCGTCCCCTTGACGGACGATCTCGAAATCAATCTCAAATGTTTGCCCTTTTGCATTAATGTCAAGCCCGACTGCTCCAACTCCTTCCTCCGTCCACGGAGAAACGCCGTTTGGCGCCCGGCGGAGTTCGAGACCTTCCCGGAGCTCAATCACCAGCCTGAATATGCAACGAGCTGTGCGGCTTGATTTGTCGATGCGACTTCGGTACGGCGTTTCAGCTCAAGGGGGGGGCGGGGGGGCCCTCGGTCCGGCTATTTCATTAACTACCTCATTGAAAGTCGAGATGTGCCTCACGGCAACAGTCACGGCACCATATGGCGACCTTATGAATTAGTCGGTTTCCGTGGAAGATTGGTCGCATCCGTGTGTGGCTCCGTCAGCTGCGACAGAAACACTGGGTCTGAAACCGGAGGTCCCTTTTTGATATCATGAGAATGCTCAACTACATTCATTCATTTGTATTCTGATCTTTTGAATTTTGAAGTACTTGTAGCTCGCTGTAGTATTTCCATTTCGGTCTCCCGTGTACTTCCACACTTTATACTCCAGGTACCCGTCACCTTACTGTGTATGATTTCACATCTACATCTTACGGTTGTACTCTGTGAGTTTAGGAGTCCATATTGTCCCCCTAAAACATTACGATATGTCACTGGGTCCAGTGTGCTTTGTGTTGGCGATGGCACCGATGGCCAGTTATCTTCATGGCGAGAACTGTCGTCGCCCTTCAGTAATAAATGCAGAGACCAAAGCAGATCAATACGGTCAACTTACACATGTACACACACACATGCACACACACACACACACACACACACACACACCTTCTCAGGCAGTGGCTGGGTGTTTATGGGTGAGGGGGCCAGCAAATGGTCTATTTGTCCAGCAAACCAAGAGAATGTCATCACGTGTCCCCAGGGGAAATGTCGAGATGCTAGCAAGCTAACAACCCCCCAGCCTATTGGAAATCCATGCTCATTCATCATGGTTATCACGCTGCTAGCGTGGATAGCCGGCCTTGTGCCCATTAAGCGCTCCTTAGCACGCCGCTAACATGTCTGCGTATAGATCTTGGAGGACTTTTTGCTGCAGGTTAAAGTTATGCTCATGTACAAAATATCATTTATTCTTTTATCAACCCGAAGGCCTGTGTGCCTGGTCAAAACAGACCCCAGAACAGCGTATAAAATCAGTTTTTAAATGAGGAATAAACGCTGCAGTGCACAGCCAGAGAAGGAACTATTTAAAATAAAACATGAATTACTCTAAACATGTCCTCCCTCCCTCGTTCAGGAGACACCGGGGAGTCCGCTGGGGGGCAGTCAGCAGACCATGAACACCTCCCTGGACGACCACGAGCGCCGGATCTCCCACTCCCTGTACGGTGGCCTGGAGGGCCTCGACGACAACCTGATGCCACGGCACGGCATGATGCCGCGCACGATAGGTAAGAGAGAGAAGAGAGTGTGTCTGTGTGAGAGAGTGAGAGTGTGTCTGTGTGAGAGAGAGAGTGTGTCTGTGTGTGAGAGAGTGTGTCTGTGTGTGAGAGAGAGAGAGTGTGTCTGTGTGAGAGAGAGAGAGTGTGTCTGTGTGTGAGAGAGAGAGAGTGTGTCTGTGTGTGAGAGAGAGTGTGTCTGTGTGTGAGAGAGAGAGTGTGTCTGTGTCAGAGAGAGTGTGTCTGTGTGAGAGAGAGAGAGAGTGTCTGTGTGAGAGAGAGAGAGTGTGTCTGTGAGAGAGAGAGAGTGTGTCTGTGTGAGAGAGAGTGTGTCTGTGTGTGAGAGAGAGTGTGTCTGTGTGTGAGAGAGAGAGTGTGTCTGTGTGAGAGAGAGTGTGTCTGTGAGAGAGAGTGTGTCTGTGTGAGAGAGAGAGAGTGTGTCTGTGTGAGAGAGAGTGTGTCTGTGAGAGAGAGTGTGTCTGTGTGAGAGAGAGAGAGAGTGTGTCTGTGTGAGAGAGAGAGAGTGTGTCTGTGTGAGAGAGAGTGTGTCTGTGAGAGAGAGTGTGTCTGTGTGAGAGAGAGAGAGAGTGTGTCTGTGTGAGAGAGAGATAGTGTGTCTGTGAGAGAGAGAGAGTGTGTCTGTGTGTGAGAGAGAGTGTGTCTGTGTGTGAGAGAGAGAGTGTGTCTGTGTGAGAGAGTGTGTCTGTGAGAGAGAGTGTGTCTGTGTGAGAGAGAGAGAGAGTGTGTCTGTGTGAGAGAGAGAGAGTGTGTCTGTGTGTGAGAGAGAGAGAGTGTGTCTGTGTGAGAGAGAGAGAGTGTGTCTGTGTGTGAGAGAGAGAGAGTGTGTCTGTGTGTGAGAGAGAGAGTGTGTCTGTGAGAGAGAGTGTGTCTGTGTGAGAGAGAGAGAGAGTGTGTCTGTGTGAGAGAGAGAGAGTGTGTCTGTGTGTGAGAGAGAGAGAGTGTGTCTGTGTGTGAGAGAGAGAGAGTGTGTCTGTGTGTGAGAGAGAGAGAGTGTGTCTGTGAGAGAGAGTGTGTCTGTGTGTGTGAGAGAGTCTGTGTGTGTCTGTGTGAGAGTGTGTCTGTGTGTGTGAGAGTCTGTGTGTGTCTGTGTGAGAGTGTGTCTGTGTGTGTGAGAGAGAGTGTGTCTGTGTGAGAGAGTGTGTGAGAGTGTGTCTGTGTGAGAGAGTGTGTGAGTGTGTCTGTGTGAGACAGTGTGTGTCTGTGTGAGAGAGTGTGTGAGAGTGTGTCTGTGTGTGAGAGTGTGAGTGTGTGAGAGTGTGTGTCCGTGTGAGAGAGTGTGTGTCTGTGTGAGAGTGTGTGTGAGAGTGTGTCTGTGTATGTGAGAGAGTGTGTCTGTGTGAGAGAGTGTGTCTGTGTGAGAGTGTCTGTGAGAGTGTCTGTGTGTGAGAGTGTGTGTGAGAGTGTGTCTGTGTGAGATTGTGTGTGAGAGTGTGTCTGTGTATGTGAGAGAGTGTGTGTCTGTGTGAGTGAGAGAGAGTTTGTCTGTGTGAGAGAGAATGTGTCTGTGTGTGTGAGTGTGTGTCTGTGTGTGAGAGAGAGTTTGTCTGTGTGAGAGAGAGTGTGTCTGTGTGTGTGAGAGTGTGTGTCTGTGTGAGAGAGTGTGTGAGAGTGTGTGTGAGTGTGTCTGTGCATGTGAGAGTGTGTTTGTGTGATAGTGTGTGTCTGTGTGAGAGAGTGTGTGTCCGTGTGAGAGAGAGTGTGTCTGTGTGTGAGAGATAGTTTGTCTGTGTGAGAGAGTTTGTCTGTGTGAGAGAGATTGTGTCTGTGTGAGAGAGTGTGTGTGTGTGAGAGTGTGTCTGTGTATGTGAGAGAGTGTGTCTGTGAGAGAGTGTGTGTGTGATAGTGTGTGTCTGTGTGAGAGAGTGTGTGTCTGTGTGAGAGAGTGTGTGTCTGTGTGTGTGAGAGTGTGTCTGTGAGAGTGAAAGAGATTAGCAAGCATTTTTGTATCTGTGTGTGAGAGCTTCTCAGGCGTACGGACAGTTTCCATGCGTGTTGCGTTTGAATGATTGATGGGACGGGGTGGTGAAGATGTTCTACACTTTCACTTTTTCTGCTTAATTATTTGCAAGCCGGTCGAGAAAAGGTTCACAGAATACCTTAAATGCTTATTAATGAAGCAGAGTTGCTTTTTTAAATTTTTTATTAGCTCCTACCAATTCCTCCAGCCTCATTATTCAATGCAATATAAAGTGAAAGTACGAACTCTGTTTCCCTTTCATGCAGATTGGTTGACATGGACACCGTTTTGTTGGTTCAAATGCACACGCAGGAAAAAAAAAAGGTGCGTTATGACTGACAGACGTGTTAATAGGTGAAGTTCCAGCACGACGGCTGTGATCATCCATGCTTAACAAACAGAGAGGGCTCATAATGAGCGTGCAGGGTCATGGGGGGGGGGGTGTGGGGGAGACTGCTCAACGCTGGCAAACGAGATTGTTGCTAAGACGACCAGAGGAGCTGATTTTCTGCGTGTGCAAGTCCAGTGCTTTAAAACTGTCCTTGCTGTATGGAGTCAGTAAATACAACTCGTGATCAATACTTTTTTTTTTTTTATTGTCGATTGATTTGACGATTGTCTATAACATTTATCAGTAAATGGGGAAGAATTCCCCAGTGTAATTTTTTATTTTTCACAACTATATTCAGTATAGAGCAGTATGAAAACATTTTTTATACATACATAGATATATGTATCTATATCTATATAGATAGATATATTAAATCTTAATTTAGCAATTTAAAAACTAACTGTTGCTGCTCTAGAATACATAAAAATAACTATCAAATGTATAGTAGAAAATGTCCGCCACAGTGCCTGGAAAGGTAAAGAAACACCGTTACCAGGGCAACATGACCAGGGCGCAGAGATTAAATGACGGATTAAGTGCAAAAGTTGTGATTGGTATCCGTCCCTCTGCCCTCAATCTCCCCCGAAATACAATTTAATGTGGATGAGTTCTACGATCGTCACGAGGCAACGGGGGCAGATTATACGAAACACCGAGGTCCTGACCTCGACTGACCTCACCCCACCTCGGTGTGGTCGCAGCGTTTTTGGGGACATCCATTTGTCCTCCGATGATTAAAAAAAACAACCAAAAAACGGATAGCATCACTTGCTGCTTTTTGATCCTCGCGTTGCGTGCACTTCTGACCTCGCTGCGAAATTGGTGAAAGCTGAGCGGCCTGTTCCCTCCGATAGGTCACCTGACCTCAACCCGCTGCAGCGCGACGTGCACTCTATGATTACTAACTCGCACGGGAGACATTCCCCATGCTTATTAAACACTTCACCTGGTTTATTTTTATTTTCCCTCCCCCGACCACCAGAAGGGAACGTTTCAACCCCATTTTGTCCTGCAAAATATTTTGACTCCTGCGGTTTTATGTCAAAGTGAGATTGGAGAGTTTGGGGGGGGGGGGGGCGGCGGCGGGATTAAAGCTATATGGGAACCGTTGTGTTATTTGCCACCGTGGGCAAAGAAAAGAGGATAAAGGCCAGTCAGCTCCTCACAGCTGGTTGTATAATATGAATCGTGGAGTCATGCTATTTTTTTTTTATTTTTTTTTTCAGGAACGCACATATGATTAAATTCATTTCAGAAACTAAGTTTAAAAACCCCAACAACTCGCTGCCTGTCTAGATACCACTACAATTAGCAGAGGCTCGTGTGCGTGTGGGGGTGTGTGTGTTTTCAGGGGAACCTTTTAAAACCGTCATGCGTGTGTGGTCCCGAATCGACTGCAGGCAGAATGCACCGGCGGATTTATTGTTCCCACGTGCGGAACCTTTTTTCTGCACGTTAATAAACGCTGTGATTCACACGATTTGTGTCGTACAAAAATAAATACCACAGAGGAGGGGGGGTGGGGGGGCTGGCTGCAGAAAAATGACTCTCAGCTGCCGCCGCTGCTCCGAGACCGGCGGTCCAAGTCTGCAGATGTGCTTGGCAGCTCCCAGATGTGAAACGTGTGTGAATACAAAGCACAGCTTCTTCGCGTGTGTAGCAAGCTTCCCTTGAATATATACAAAGTGTTTGTGTGTGTGTGTGTGTGTGTGTGTGTGAGGGCTGTGGGGTCTTTCACAGTTGCTTTGAATGAGTCTGTTTTCTGTGGTGAGGGTACCACTACACATAAATCATGCATTAAGGCTTTCTTAGACGACATCATTCCCATTCGGAACGTATCGTCGTGCACGTTTTCGGATCGCCACCCGGCCCTCCGAGGCTCGGAATATTCCCCGGGATGAGAGACGGCGACTTAATTATTCCTTCAGGCCGATAGCTTTTTTCCGTCCGGCGCCCCAACGGCAATAACCTCCTAACTAATTATGCAAATAGACCCGAGACGAGACAAAAAGAAGAAGAAGAAGAAGAAGAAGAAAGAAAAAAAAAACCTGTGTTATCCTCACCTCTCGTTATCTGCATTCTCATCTGGAACATCTTTTCATCCCCCGTCTTCCCTCCTGGACGTTTCGTGTTCCCCCTTTTGCCCTCAAGCGCCCAGTTGTTTAGCACAAAAAGCGCCTGATAAGAGCCTCACCTGGAGAATCTCAAATAAAATGCCACCTATTGTCAGAGATGATTGCAGCCACTCGGGAGGGGGGGGGAGGAAAGATGACGTGTTTTTCTGTTTGATTCTGTGTGTGTGTGTGTGTGTGTGTGTGCGCCCTCTCCGTCCACATGGCAGCGCTTTTGTCGCTGGCGGATGGCTGCCCTCGGGTGTTGGCACAAAAACAAAGAAGCTTTTTTCTTTTTTTCTCCTCCCCCTCCTTTTAGTAGACTAGTGAGTTGACAGATTCATTGGCTTTCTACTCAGTGGCTGCCAGTTGATTGTACTGCAGTGATTCACACTGTGACATTGATGGGATTCTCAGTGTCGCGCATTGGACTGCTTAGGGAAATGGGATTACGTGGTTGTTTGTGTGTGTGTGTGTGTAAAAGGTGTGCGTGTGTGTGGTCAGAGAGAGAGAGAGAGACAGGGGCCCTGCTGTGTAAGAGGACTCACCCGGACTCCCAAATTCTCAGCGAATAACAAAAAAACGTAGCAGGGGGGCTGAAGTCACACACACACACACACACACACACACACACACACACACACACACACACACACACACACACACACCACTGTAACAGTTCAGTTGGTGCAGTAAAGTTGCTATGTTAAGGGCGCGCACTCGCACACTTTTACGGTTGTATCCAACACACTCATAGTGTGTGTGTGTACAAATGTAAATGTAAACGTGTTGCCCCTCACAACATAAATGTGTATTCTATAAATGTGTATTATGACACAACAGTCGGTGTCCAAGGATGCAAGTGATTGATGGCGAGAACCAAACCAAGTAGTCCTTATTTTTACAATGAGTTTTTCTCCAGTTATAAAACAAAAATAAAAATGTGCCGTCCAATAGGACTCTACTTATTCAATACCGTCTCTTTAGTGGAGTGTGGATAAATGGGATTATGTCACCGTTTCAGAGACTGTTTTGTGTGGCATTCACACACAAACACACACACACACACACACTTGGCACAAGCTGCTTTTTTTTCTTCCCAAAACGGGGTTAAGAAAGTACAAAGTGCATTAATGGGTTAATTTAACTGAAAGGTCACGTTGTAACTCCTTAGTATTCAAGGGCAACTAACAAAGCACAGTGACCGATGACTTTTTAAACTACCTCCCCACCCACCCCCCCACCCCCCAGTCCCCCTTTCCCCCTCCATTCAGCTCCCTCTACATCAGGTCGTTCACCCGTTGAGCTCCTCGCAGCCCGGTTATGAGAAACAAGCAGCAGGCCTGGCTCAGACCTCCAGGTTTCTGTCTTTAAAGCCCGAACGTTCTCTATAGACGAGCAAACTTCTCCCAGAGCTCGGGTCCACAAACAAACCTTTAAGGAATATTGAAGCCCCCCCCCCCTCGGCCCCTTGCCCTCCTCCTGCTTGCTCCCAATTTAAGAAAATACAAATTAAAGACAGTCATATCAATAGTGTTTTTTTTTTGTTTTTTTTAAGCCTCGCTCTTCAAAAGCAGAGAAAGGGGACTGTTTTATTTTTATTTTCCCCCCTCAGCAGATGGAAGTTCTTTTTTTAATCTTCATGTGTGAGGTTCACAGCTTGAATTAATCGTGGTGCTTTGACATGGGAACACCATTGTTGTCTGCTGCCAAAACTCCACTCGGTATATAAGCTGATTAACCAGGAGCAGTTTCACTCTGCCTTTAAACTAAAAACCTTGTATTTATTTATTCAGTATTCTTTTTTTATTTTATGAACTGGTTTTCCAGCAGTCTCCTGCTTAATACAGCAGTTGCCTGTTGTCACGAGTAAATTCACCCCTGAGGGTGCACAGAGCTGGTAAGTGACCAGCTTTTCATGAGCTTCTTTTTTGTTTGTTTGTTTTTTCACGTTTATTTATTTATTTATTTATTGTCATGTAGATTACACAGTTTCTCTGCTATCCTCCTCGTGTCTGAAGGACCCAAGCATTATTAGATACTAATCCTTTCTAATCAGATCCTTAAGGTTTGTTCATCAGTAAGCGTTAAAGGTGAGGTCACTGGTAGCTCGGGTCATGTGACGGGGATTGTGGTCGTTGTGCTGAGACATCAGCAGCTGTGGAGTGAGTCATCGTTGATATCCATATTTATTGAGAAGAAGCCGAGCTTGAGAAAATGTACACGTCAGATTCACGTGGGAACACTGAAGTGTAGTTTTGACATTTTGATGAACATACTATTCACGTCTTTACAAGACGCTGTTACCACGTGATGCCAACGTCGTCATACTATTGGCTCACGGACCAAAATATATTCCACAGAGATAAACGAAACATTTTTTTTGGACATATCAAAAATACAAACTTCAAAATGATATCTTTTGGGTAAAACCAAACTTTTATTCTGCACTTTTCCAAAAGCTCTATAGATGGATTTAAAAAATTTTTTTTAATCTATATTATCTTAAAGTACGGAGCTGGGTGCTAGCGGTGGATTAGCTTAGTTTAGTTTAGCATAAAGACGGCTAACCATTGTCCAAAGTTCAGAAATAAACAGCTGTAAAATTTCAGATCCACGTATTTTTTATCTTGTTTGTCGAAACTCGAAATGAACAGAAGAGAAACAACGGATTCTGCTTTTTAAAGGGAGCTCTGGGCTTTTAACCATTTCTTGGCAAAACCGCAGCCAGAAGCAGTGGCTTCTTGCCGTCACCTCGAAGTTGCCAGGCAACCAAGAACACAGAAGCACTGTGGGCAGATGGATAAGCTTCTTTTTTTTTTTCCACTATGATGCAACTCCTTTTCATTAGGAACTATGGTCAGAACCAGACTAGCTGTCTCTCCCAGTGCCCAGTGTGTGAGGGACCTGTCCCAGTGTGTGAGGGACCTGCCCCAGTGTGAGGGACGGGACCTGTCCCAGTGTGTGATGGACGGGACCTGTCCCAGTGTGTGAGGGACGGGACCTGACCCAGTGTGTGAGGGACGGGACCTGACCCAGTGTGTGATGGACTTGTCCCAGTGTGTGAGGGACCTGACCCAGTGTGTGAGGGACGGGACCTGACCCAGTGTGTGATGGACTTGTCCCAGTGTGTGAGGGACCTGTCCCAGTGTGTGATGGACTTGTCCCAGTGTGTGAGGGACCTGACCCAGTGTGTGATGACTTGTCCCAGTGTGTGAGGGACGGGACCTGACCCAGTGTGTGAGGGACCTGCCCCAGTGTGTGAGGGACCTGTCCCAGTGTGTGAGGGACGGGACCTGTCCGAGTGTGTGATGGACTTGTCCCAGTGTGTGAGGGACCTGTCCCAGTGTGTGAGGGACCTGTCCCAGTGTGTGATGGACTTGTCCCAGTGTGTGAGGGACCTGTTCCAGTGTGTGAGGGGCCTGTTCCAGTGTGTGAGGGACCTGTTCCAGTGTGTGAGAGACGGGACCTGACCCAGTGTGTGATGGACTTGTCCCAGTGTGTGAGGGACCTGTTCCAGTGTGTGGGGGACGGGACCTGTCCCAGTGTGTGAGGGACCTGTCCGAGTATGTGATGGACTTGTCCCAGTGTGTGAGGGACCTGTTCCAGTGTGTGAGGAACCTGTTCCCGTGTGTGAGGGACCTGTTCCAGTGTGTGAGGGACCTGTTCCCGTGTGTGAGGGACCTGTTTCAGTGTGTGAGGAACCTGTTCCAGTGTGTGAGGGACCTGTTTCAGTGTGTGAGGAACCTGTTCCAGTGTGTGAGGGACCTGTTCCAGTGTGTGAGGAACCTGTTCCAGTGTGTGAGGGACCTGTTCCAGTGTGCGAGGGACCTGTTCCCGTGTGTGAGAGACCTGTTCCAGTGTGTGAGGGACGGGACCTGTCCGAGTGTGTGATGGACTTGTCCCAGTGTGTGAGGGACCTGTCCCAGTGTGTGAGGGACCTGTCCCAGTGTGTGATGGACTTGTCCCAGTGTGTGAGGGACCTGTTCCAGTGTGTGAGGGGCCTGTTCCAGTGTGTGAGGGACCTGTTCCAGTGTGTGAGAGACGGGACCTGACCCAGTGTGTGATGGACTTGTCCCAGTGTGTGAGGGACCTGTTCCAGTGTGTGGGGGACGGGACCTGTCCCAGTGTGTGAGGGACCTGTCCGAGTATGTGATGGACTTGTCCCAGTGTGTGAGGGACCTGTTCCAGTGTGTGAGGAACCTGTTCCCGTGTGTGAGGGACCTGTTCCAGTGTGTGAGGGACCTGTTCCCGTGTGTGAGGGACCTGTTTCAGTGTGTGAGGAACCTGTTCCAGTGTGTGAGGGACCTGTTTCAGTGTGTGAGGAACCTGTTCCAGTGTGTGAGGGACCTGTTCCAGTGTGTGAGGAACCTGTTCCAGTGTGTGAGGGACCTGTTCCAGTGTGCGAGGGACCTGTTCCCGTGTGTGAGGGACCTGTTCCAGTGTGTGAGGGACTTGTTCCCGTGTGTGAGGGACCTGTTCCAGTGTGTGAGGGACCTGTTCCAGTGTGTGAGGGACCTGTTCCCGTGTGTGAGGGACCTGTTCCAGTGTGTGAGGGACCTGTTCCCGTGTGTGAAGGACCTGTTCCAGTGTGTGAGGGACCTGTTCCCGTGTGTGAGGGACCTGTTCCAGTGTGTGAGGGACCTGTCCCAGTGTGTGAGAAAAAAAAAAGACGAGAGGATTAAAAATAAGATTACGATTAAAAAAATAAGCTTTCCCGTCCAGGAAACTATCAGCTCTCGCCGACCGTCAACATGCCGCAGGACGACACGGTGATCATCGAGGACGACCGGCCGCCGCTGCTGCCGCCCCACCTCTCCGACCAGTCGTCGTCCAGCTCCCACGACGACGTGGGTTTCGCCGCCGACACGCCGCCGCTGCCGCCGCCACCGTGGGCCAAAGAGCCGCCCGCTCCGAGTGACAGGTGGGAGAATCGTAAAACACAGAGTTGCTTTCTTTTGAACTGTGCTGTCAAAGGCTTTAGAGGGATGAAGATGATGAGGAAGGACGCAGCTTCCAGATGAATCTTTCTCTCTGTTTCTCTCTCTCTCTCTCCATGTTGTATGTCTTGTTCTCGTCCGTCCCTCTCTTCCTTGTCTCCAACGCTGTTCTTTTGTTGTGCTTCTTCTTCTTCTTCCTCCTTCTTGTTGCTCTCACTTTCATCTTTTTTTTCTGCCTCTCATTATTTCTCTGCCAGCCGCTCGCGTTCTTCTCTCTAAAGCGCTCGTTTTCTCTGTTATTTTACATTCTCTGAGCTTCTTTCTTTTACACCCCCCACTCCCACTTCAGTCTTTCCACTTTTCCAGCTCTCCTAATTCTTTCATAGATTTCTCCTCCATCTCTTGTTCACTTTATTTTGTTCTCTCTCTTCCAACGGCATCAGTTCAAAGAAGAAGGTCTGAAGAGTGAAGAAGGTCTTTGAACTTTAAAAATATATTGTTTACTTTCTCCTCATTCACAACTCTGTTTCCATTCCATCCTTTTTTCTTTCTCTCCCTCCCGTAGTTTCTCTTTATTTATTTGAATTTCAATTATCGACATGTTTTTTTTAATACAGAAGAAGCTTAAAACATCTGTTATCTCGACCATTCATCTGTTCTTGTCCTTCCTTTCATTGCTATGATGCCATGTTTCACTGTGATAGAACAACAAAGTACATCTTATCTTATCTCCCCCCTCCACACATCCAGCTCCGTGAATCCAGATGAAAGTGACCCGGACGGCTCTTTCCAAAGGGAAGGCTTCGGGCGCCAGAGCATGTCGGAGAAACGCACCAAGCAGTTCGGGGACGCCTCGCAGCTCGACATCCTCAAGACGCGCAAGTCCAAGAGCATGGATCTAGGTACAGCAAATGAAAATGAAAGATCCACGTGGCTTCTGTAAACGTGGGCTTTTTGAGTCAATTCCAGGAAGAGGAGACGCGTTGTCCAAGAGCAGGGACACCCCATGTGCTTACAGTCACACACAGGCGTAGCCATACCGGACATACAGGAGGTGGAGATATTATAGACTTCTTAGCCTCTTCCTTCTCATGTCAATTCTTTAATTTTAAGATACAATTCAAGGTAGAGCATTTTCTACAATACTTTGCCTCAGCCATATGTTTAAACTTAGAATATGAGACGTGTCGGGTTATCTCAGCGTGTCCACATTTCCACCTCGGCTACTTCGTAAAAAAAATTTTTTAACGATCTGATTTCCTGTAACCTCGAGCACTTATCTCTGCATGCCCCCCCATGTGCTTCAACCGCCACCACCCCCCTCTTCTACTTCAATGTATTCCACCCCCCCACCCCCCACCCCCCTTGTCCCGACGCTGCGTCTCCCACCAAAGTCAAGAACTTCGCCGCGTCGATTCACCTTGAGACGGCGCCGCACCCGCCGCTGATTGCTTTGGCCGCCAACACACAGTCTCTCTCGGCTTGCGCTCTCCATAATCACATCTAATCTCCCCGACCAGATTGCCCGCTCTGTGCCGTGTTGATATCACAACAAGTCTTGATTGCTATCCTCAAACCCTCTCTTCATCCCCCTCTCTTCCGCCTCCCCACTTTCCCCCTTCTGCCCTCCGCCTCCTCGTCTCGCATGGTCGTCCGATGCTAATTGACACAAAGCCGTTTGTGATGTTTGCAACCTGGATGCCTGCATGTGGAATGTCATTTTGCACTAACGAGTGCCCCAAATGTTTGTACCCCTCCCTTCTTTCCTCGCCTTTCCTTTTAACAGTAGCCGACGAGATTAACCTCACCCCTCGACCCTCGACCAACGCAGGTAAGGCACTGAAAAGGTGCGGCGGCGCACTCGCCACCATCACCATCACCCTTTCATTTTGTTTCTTCTCAAGGTGCACATCTAAGGGACTGAGGGTTACAAGTGGTGTTTGACTTGTACGTATGAGTGAAAGGATGCGGGTTCCTTCAGAAAGTATATCATGTTATACCGCATGATATTTTATTATCCCATCACATTTAGCGCATTCTGACTCAAACGCCGTAATTGATCCAGCAAAGGAGGAGATTTACCTGCACTATAATGGCCCTTATTGAAAAAAAAATGCTGTATAATGTTCATTTACACAGTTTTATTCAATCGGTACAACAACAACAAAAGGAGTCAAACTCGCTGCTCTGAGAAATACTGCAAATGCAGAAAAAACAAGGGCTCACCTCCAGCAAAAAGAAAATGTATATCAGTTTAAATGCAGGCTATATTTTGACTGTTCCCACAGCTTTACCCATCAGACGGCCCTTTTTAGCGTTATCTCTGCTCTCTTCAAAGCCACCAGACTCCTTTTTTGACGAACAAAACGAGCCGCCCCACCGAATGCCTCCATCGCTTCGTGTGTCTGTGGCGCCGAGTGAGTTCGGTGAATCCAGACTCGCAACACAAACCAGCGACGCTCACTCAACCACAAACAGCCAAACTATCCCTTGAAGCTGCCGTCGATAAACTGCAACGCTTGGAACCTGCAGATGTTTCAAATTAAAAGCATACTAGGAAAGGAGATTGTGTCCCGTGAGCTGCCGAGGGGCTTTAATTTGAAAGTATCTCTGCAGGAAGCGTCGAGTTTCATTGACGGTAACAAAGTGGCACCAATTTGAATTAAGTAGTGCACGAAAACAGCAGGTAATGTAATAAAGTGCAGCAGAGGAGAGTCGGACAGAAACATGTTGTCGCGCTGCTGTGGAAATAAACATGAGCAAGAAAACTGGTGAATATAGAGAATGCGGAGTTTGCATTAACAGCAAACATGCAAATTAAAATGGAAGACAGAGTAGGCTCTAAATATTATAAAGCACACTTACAAAATATGGTATAAGTACAAATACAATTCAGTCTTCACTATTGGACTGTTTGAGCTTCTCTATTTTAAAGTCTAAAACTGTGGATGTCATTGCAGCTTCTCTACAGACAGATTGCTTCAGATTTGGATGAGAGTTGTTCCTATGAATCATATTTCTTTGGACTGTCTTGTCCAAGCTTCCTGCCTTTTCCTCTTTGTATGATGAGATACAATAAACAGGAATGTTTAATCATTTTAGGGACACATTGTAACACTTTGGGGAACACATGTAGCTGCAGAGTAAGAGGAGGGTTTTGCAATGTGTGTGTGTGTGTGTGTGTGTGAGCTGACAGCGAGCCATCTGTCATTGTCAGCTCTTGTGTGTTTTTACTGTCGCGGCGAGTGAATAGATATCGCCGACTTGGCCAATTGGAAGGACAGATCCCTCTTAAAGGGGGGGGGGGGGGGGGGGGGGGGGGGGGGTCGAAAGGTTTGGAGTGTAACATGGAGACATTCTTGTGAACTTCTTACTCAATAGTAAAGCGCGAGGACGGAAACGCTGAGAAGGGGATCAAAAAGTGGCCTTAGTGGAAAAAAGCACAAATTGATATTTCCAATAGTATTTTAATACTTATATTTTCAACCGCGTGTGGGCGGCCGTGAGATGGAGAAGAGATTGTTTCCAACTTTCTGTCCCATCTTGATTCGGCAAGGAGAAGATTGTGTTGCATATTGATGATAATAATAATAATAATCGTTGCGCCGCTGTTCAGTCTGAAATCGAGTGGTCTGCTTTTACATTGAAATGTATGAATGTTTTCATTTCACTGACGAATGTTTAAGAGAGTATCTCGTGTGAACATTTTCGAGAATGTGGAATCTTAATAGCCATTCAATGTGTCTAATGTTGTGGGCTAATAGATTTCACCCTGGTTTGTTTGTTTTTGTTTTTCTAAGCGTGCACGGTTTATTTTCACATTGTGGGGGCCCCCTTGTTTCACTTAACCAAGCCCTCTCTCCCAGAGTAAACACAAATGACCCGTGGTCCATTTCCCAAAGCCTAAACACAACCATCCTGCTAAAGACCAACGACCGTGACGTCTCCTCCGAGCTGCGATTGGCTGAGACGTTTATTGACACACGGCCACCGCCACATGTTGAACGAGGACAATGCAGGACAGGCGGCCAGAGCTTCGCGCAAACTTTTTAATTTTATTCATTTCGAGTCCATCTCGTGACGTCGGTGCTGCGTTAATCGTCGCGGTGCAGCGCCGCCCGGAGCTTTGTCACATGTCAACACCACGCCGACCTCTCATCGCTGCAGCGCGACCGCCCTGGATTTGTTGTCGCAAAGCCTGTCGCTGCTTTTTTTTGGGATCGTGTTTATCTGCACAGGAGTGGGAGTGTCACTCTGTGCAAACACACCGGCGCAGATTACTCAAAACAGACTGACTGGTTGCCAGATTGGAAATAATCCCCTTTTTAATTTCTGTCGGACACCGTACGTGAGCTGTGTTCCCAGACCAATTTAGTGTTTTTTATGTAAAAAAAAAGAAAGAAAAAAAAAGAATGGACACTTTTTAAAGTATTAGATTCCAAATATCCCTAAATGCGCTCTCTGAGGCCAGGTAGGCCGAGACGAGGACGATATTTCATGACCAGGTTATTGGTACGTCTCTGAAAAAGACAATAAGTTTGTCGTTTTGGCGACTCAATGCCATCTGTCAAATCTACAACACGGTGGGAAATATATATATTTCTTCTCCCGAGACTGCCGCTGAGGTGTGACTTTAGTGAATGGCGCCGGGCGAAGTCTTAAAATAAAGTGTCCGTGCAGCGTGAAAAGCCTCTCAGTGAGACGTTAAGGGAACAGGACGGGCTGATGAGAATGAATGGGAGGCCGTTTGTTCACTCATTTTCCATTTCTATTTTTGATCTTCGCATTTCTTTTTTTATCGCTCTGTCTTTTATTCTTTATTCGGCCATGTCTCACTATAAACAAGACGCTTGGTAATTGTTTTTTTGTTTTTGTTTTGTGTGCTCGCTTCCAGACTTGCTGTTTGAGATTATTCTACAACAGTCATTTGAATATATTTTGTATCCTAATTGAACGCGATAATTGCAATCACCCCAAAACAAAAAAAAAAGCTGTCAATATCGAGTTATTTCTTTTCTAAAGGGCACACAAATTGCCGCGGCACCGTAGCTTTTAATGAAAGTTCCTCAAAATGTCGCTGCTTCTGTCTTTGACATTTATTTTTCTGTCCTCACCCCTCGTTTTATTTCCCACTGTGTGCTCTTCTCCTCTTTCCTCTCTCTCTCTTTCTCTCTCCCTCTCTTTCATTCACTCTCCTCCCTCATGGCCCCTTGTGTTAATCTATCAGGCCTTGTGTATTCTGCAGCCATCTGCTCCAGTAGCTATAAAGTGACATCACCCAAGAGATTATGACTCCTCCATTTACCTTCATACCTCCCCACCTCATCTCTCTACTTGTATTAGCCACCCTACACGGGTCTCGGCATGTGAAAGGAGCCATATGGGAACTCAAACTATGCCCCGCACCCCAACAAATAGTCTTAGTTTAATTAAACTGTCATGTTTCTGCTATTTTGCTGATGGTTATTTTCATTCAGGGCCACGTCTCGTAATTGATTTTGTCGTCAGTCAGGAGGAATGTTACACACACACACACACACGCGCGCGCGATCGATCGATCGATCAGCCTCCTTCTTGGTTTAAACATGGTGTGCTGTTGTCAGAGTGGCTTATTGGTCCTCTGAGGTCGAGGCACGTTCAGGTAGAGCAGGTGCTACCTACTTGACTCTCTGAGCAAAGACTCTCCACCAAAGCAATAGTGGGTACGCCGATGCTTTGTTCAGCCTGCTCTGTTCTCCCACATTGGATGTCACAGTTCTAGAGGACATGACTACAGCAGGATGCGGCCTGGAAACGGTCACAATGTGGTTCGGTTTGGGCACCAGACCCACGTGGTTCTGTTTAGGCATTTAAGTAACGTCTTTTTTTTACAAAAAGAAAAGTTAGAGGTTGCAGCCTGATGAGTATGTGGTTGCTCGTTGTTTTTCCATTTGCATTTACCGCGTGTGCGAATGATAGTTTCGGTGGACGTTCTCCTTGAGGCTCACTTTGAGCTCGGCTGTAGCACATCCCAGAATCCACCACAAAAGCCCAAAATGCACTAAACACTGTGACGGCTCTGAGGTCACGCTCGGACCGCTTTAGTTGTGGGTCATTGTGGCGCTGGCGGGATGTGGCCTGTTGTGAAATATGCAAGTCCGTTTTTCTGCTGGAAAAAAAATAATCTCTCTCAATCCGTCCTCCATAGTGGCATCGTAAAATTACGCTCATGATCGTGTTGCATCTGTCGCACGACATCATCCTTTGTGCTTGAGTACATTTAATAAACACAGCCAAGGTCAATGTGAACGTATTGATTCTGGACTGATTTAGTTATTTATTACTGCACTAAAGGAAGTGATTGGGAGGCGCTCAAGGAATAACAGCAAGGTATTTAGATGGTATCTGCTTTTTGTCATAATAATATTGTTGAAACTAATAATAAGAGTCTGCAGATTGAGGCAGCTGTTTAATATTAGTAGCTAGTTACCTGAGATTGGTGTAAAATAGAAATGGACTGAAGTTGTCCATTAGGTACTGCAGTACTACCACAGTACTGTATACAATAGGGTATTGATGGCGACTTTGTTTACTCACCAGCACATGCCTCTGTATCTTCCCGTCAGGTTCTTCCACAAAGGACGTGGGTCCATCGCTCGGCCTGAAGAAGTCCAGCTCGCTCGAGAGCCTCCAGACGGCCGTTGCGGAGGTGACCCTCAACGGGGACCTCCCCTTCCACAGGCCACGCCCTCGCATCATACGGGGGCGGGGCTGCAACGAGAGCTTCAGGGCGGCCATCGACAAATCCTACGACCGACCGGCCGCGACGGAAGAAGACGACGAGGGCATGGAGACGCGTAAGATGTCCACCATTTTGCATTTTTTTCACCCAGACGTTCATGAGACCGTCTTGTTTTCTGCAGGTTCGATCCCAAAACGTCCATCAGCTGGGAGTCACCGTCCGTTATCAAAGGAACTTCAACCTCGGTCACTCTTTGACTTCCGTAGCATGTCTGGCATATGAAAGTGTACAATCGCGTTGCATTTGGATCACTAACTAAAACTTGGACGTGGCTTCCATACTCGTGCATGGGAGTGACTAATGCTCGATGTCTGGCGGCTGGTTGTATCACGGCCTGTGGCAATAAACTGCTGACTATCCACTGTGTTAGAAGTCAAGATGCACACCGTGAACATCAGGCGTTTCTGAAGAGGACGAGCGTCTCGTCGGAAAATTGGTCGCGCTGTCTGCACCAAACAACAATATATTCCAAGTCACTGTATCTGCTTTCCCTTTATTTTCTATATTAATTCAATTTCAATTCAATTCAGTTTATTTTAAGGAGAAGTAGTTCAGTAAGCCACTAAGTCCTGTGCACTGGACCTTTTAATGAATGCTTCCTTTTGAGGTTTAAATTTTTCGATTTTAATTAATTGAATTTTACTTAGAAATGTGAATGACACAATATGGAAAGTTTATTAACATAAATATTTCCATTGTTGCCACAATACAAAAAAAAAAGCATAATCTCCAAGCGCAACACGTACGTCTGGGAGTTCTTTCCCAACGAGGGGTTGTAATTATTTCACAATGTGTACATATCAGATCACGAAATGCCCAAAGCTGTGTCGTGGACGTGACTTCAACCTTCTCTCGCTCCACTTTTTCATAATTTACTATTCAAATGTCTTGTGCTCATAGAATAAAATAAGAATCGCTGATGTTTTTTTTAAAAATGTGTCTTTCATGCCACAAAAGAAATCGCTTTCAGAGTGGGATTCTATAATAATTTATATCCTTTTTATAGCCCAAATAATTCGATGTCTCCTTTCTGACGTTAATCTCATATTCAGTTGGCGTAATATGCCCTAATACCATCAAATAGCAATTTCCCTAATTTTATATGATGGTGGCTAATGGTTTCTAAAGATTACTATCCGTGATATGTAATTATTAAAAGTGCCTTTTTGCACTTAAGTGGCATAATAGCACATTTATGAGACTTATAGATTGAATGAGGCTTATGGGTTTTCCTATATATTACAGCTCTACTCGACAATACTTAAAAAGACCGTGTCCTCCCTTCTCCCCCCACGCTTCTCTCTGTGTTCTTGACCTTTTTTATGTCCTCTCTCTCTCTCTCTCTCTCTCTCTCTCTCTCTCTCTCTCTCTCTCTCCCTCTCTCCAGTGGAGGAGGACACGGAGGAGAGTTCCCGATCGGGGAGGGACTCTGTGTCCACGGTGGCCGACCAGACGCCGCTGACCGCCGCCGCCGAAAAGCCCCTGGTCAACGGCACCAATCGCACCAAAGAGGAGAAGAAGAAGGAGAAAGACAAGGGAGGGAAGGAGAAGGAGAAGGAGAAGAAGAAGCAGGAGGGAGGGAAGGAGAAAGACAAGGCGAAAGCCAAGAAGGGCATGCTGAAGGGCCTCGGGGACATGTTCCGGTAAGGCCCGTCCCAAGATAAGCTTTCAGAAAAGTGCAGTTTAAATACATTCGTGAAGGTATTTCTTTATGTTCCACGTCGAGACTTTATCTAGGCGTTCTAACACAAACGGGTAATAAAAGTTGCGTAGAAGAGTCTCTCCTCTGCAGCCGCGTGAGAGAACATAGTCTAGTAAGTGAGTACGCAGTGTGCAGGGAAGCTTCTCCTGTGTGACTGTAAGCACATTGTGGAGCAGAGAGGTTTTTTTTTACTGTTATTATTATCGGCCTTAAATTACCAGGTAGGTACGTCCGTTGGCACGTGGACAACCTGTAGTATTGTTTCAGGAGGGAAAACATTAACCATGCTTTTTTGAAAGGTTTGGATTCATTTAAAAAGGTTCTCAAGATTTCGTCTGAGTGACTCGGATGAACGGGACAGGCCCGAGCCGTGGAGGAAACACTAATTAGTCTGCAGACAACTTGACCTTTGTGGTTTTATTTCCCCGTTATTAATTCCGTCTCTGCAGCCTTTTACCTGCCAAACAATTCCTTATAGCTCCGCTGACAGGCATTCTCTATCCAGACACATCCCATTAGTGTAAAGTCCATACATTTCCTCCCCTTTCTCTAGCCCCATTACCTTTTGGTGTCTAGGTCATTTGGTCTGTCCTCCCTCTTTTTTCCGATTGGTTGGAAGGCCTCTGGGGCCAGCCAGTAATATATATAGTGTATCATATTAGCCAAAGTGGCGGTGACAGGGAAGGGAAAACAGTGACTCTTCTCTGAGTGAGGAAGGTAATGAGATCCACAGAGATGGAGAGAGAAAAGAAGAAGGGAGTTAGAGTTTGGAGACTGATGATAAGTTAAACCTTGTAAGGGAAAGAGAGATGGATCAAGTGAGCTGGAGGAGGCTCCCGACAGTGAGATGTCACAATGCATGTGGATTCAACTTATCTAATGTCCTATTAGAGCGTCAAAGTTTTATTCTTGACCCTAAAAAATGTAAATGTAATACAGATATTCTCCACTCGAGGTCCACTAGCTTTTCATGGGTCTTTTCAGAAATATCTTCGTCGGCAACTGAAAAGCTCCAGCAAAGCTTGTGAGGTGATTTTCTTTCTTTCAGGGCCGCACTGAATAGTTAGAAGCCCCTCCCTCCCTCCCTCCCCCCTCCCTCCTCTCAAACACAGAGTGAGCAGTGTGGCACTCTCTGCTGCTCAGGGGATGACGTCATAAAATAAGCTTCAGTCGAAAAACTCAATAGAAGCTTTGAAATAAAAAAAAATAAATAAAAATTACATTTTTTCTTGCGATAACATCAACATGTCTAAAGTGAGCACAAAAAAACCCATTCATAATCACAAATAATTAGAAATACACCTAAAATGTGCTACGTGAAGGGTTGAAGCCAAACAGGTGGGATCGCTTCAAATGACGCCAGCTTATTTCTAGGGAGTAGAGACACACACACACACACACACACACACACACACACACGATGGAGCAATCAGTGGGATGCACAAATACTGCAAACCTGTACTTTCAGTCGTAGCTTTAGTAGAGAACACACACAAACATTGAGACAAATATATATATATATATATATATATATATATATATATATATATATATATATATATAAATAAAACGTACTTGCACACACACACGCACACACATATACATACATGCGCACACAAATCCAAAGGTAATCTCTTGTCCTCCCGTACACTCACAAGACTCATTGAAATCTCCGCCCTTGTCCTCCTTCCGGACGATGACCATTGGCGCCCACCGTCGTGTCACGGGCGCTCTGATTGGCTCAATATTATTCTCATCGGATGTGCTCCATTAAAACCCCATCTGACTGCCCCGTTTGATCGGCGCCCAGCGTATACTGGCAGAGGACAGCTGCGCGCCCCAAAAATAACCACGCGGGATGTATTTTTTTTTTTATGATTGATTGCATTGTGACTGTGTCATAGTGCACAGAAGTCATGTATTTAGGTCCCTCTGCTTCTGGCCAGGATTGTGTTGTTTCCATAGAGGTGCAGGACTTTTATAATAATGAAGTGAAAACACAGAAAGGAAAATGTGACGGGAGCAAAACACTGCATGTGAGGGGTCAGACGGGGGTCACGATATAAACATTTGAAAGGCACTACTGCCTAGTATGGCGACGGATCCACGTTGTTTGATTGACAGGTGAAATGTGGAAGCTACAGTTGACACCTCAGCAGTGAGCACTTAGTAGCAAATAGTTTCCAAAAAGGAATAAAAAAAATGAAAGTTGAGCAGAATTTACATGTTTCCCTTGGTGACAGCATGTCACGATGAAACGAAATGCAAGTGTGTGTGTGTGTGTGTGTGTGTGTGTGCGTGTCGGCCCAAACCACAGAGGGCGGATGAGTCGAGAGCAACCTCGCCGTTATTATTATTTTTTTTTTTAAAGTGTATGAAAGAGCGCTGACGACTGGGATGAGAGGTGCGACAGTGTCAGGGAGCTTGTACTTGTGTATAGTGTATGCACGTGTGTAGGAGGAGTGTATCAGGAGTGGGAAGCCTGTAGAAGTCAGGAGTGTGTGTGCTTATGTTTGTGTGTGTGTGTGCGTATGTGTGTGTGTGATCAACAGAGCTGCCACTGACTGACCCTCTCATGTCTCGAAGGCCTCACACTCAGTCCCAATCAAAGCCTCATTACCATCAACCACTGCCAACAGAGCAGCCTGCCAACACTGTATCCATCTCTCTCTTCTCTCTCTCTCTCTCTCTCTCCCTCTCCCCCCTGTCTCCCAGTCTGTTGGCTTGGCACTGGCAAAGACGGTCGTTGCCCAGAAATTCGAGGGCTGCACTAATTTTGTGTGTGTGTTTTTGTGCGTTCTGGTCGTCAACAAGCCTGAACATGGAAAAGGCTCACGCCGCATCAAGCGTCGTGATCTGTCGCAGAGGAAGCGGCGAAAGGCCGGTTTCTGACCGTTATGTTATGTTTTCGGCCCAAACGTCCACCTGGACTGATCCGATTTTGGTGGTCAAAGGTCACTATAACCTCACGAAACACATTTTGTGCCATGAACCAAATATTAATGTGCTAATTTAGGATCAATTTATCATGATCATTGTTTATTAGAGGGGGGGGGGGGGGGTTCAAAGTGTGTCGTGGGTGGCGTGACGTTCAGACGTCGTGCTGCGTTCAAGGGAAGCGAACCGAGCATGAAGAGATGGTCAACAAAGCGCTCATAATGTTGCGTTCACTGGGGGCGTCGCTCGTCTTTCCCAGCTGTGCCTACGAATTAGGACTTGACTGGCGGCTCTATGAGGCTGTCGCGCTCGTTACATCACAGACGGATAACTTGCTGTTCTCAGGTCCCACCGGTGGAGCACACGTCTAAAGCTTGGCGAGGTCAGGCTTAGCCCCGCCCTCTTTTTTAGCTGGATGATGATGATAGCATAACGTTAGCTTGTGTGTATGCTAATGGCGATCGTCAACACATAAAACAATCGGCATGGCAGCACACTCAATCTGACATGTTCATCGCAAAGTAATGGCCATTTATTTGTAACATAGTATGTTTTCTTTTGTTTGTTAGCAGGATTAGCAGTAACACACTGAATAGAATCAGCTGAACATTTTGAAGTCGTCTTTTCAAACCACAAAGAAAGCCGTCAACGCCTCTTTATCAATGGCGTCACGAGACGAGACGGGCCTAACTGTGCCAGGAATATAAGATCATTAAATGCCCCCCCCCCCCCCGTGTCATGGTTGGTACTTGGCCTCCTCTTTCAAAGTTTTCCCACTCGGTCATAAATCTCGGTGCCTCTGTGTTTGTGGGTGTGTGCGTGACACGGAGAGCCGGGCCGTCTTTTTAAGAGGCCGTTAATGAAAGTTAGTGGTGTAGAGAGAGAGAGAGAGAGAGAGAGTCCACCGTCCACCGCCGTGATAGATCACTCCCGTGCCTAGCTCACTCCCGGGCCTAGCTTTAACGGCGAGCCGTCACTCCGAGCATTTTGGGGGGCCGCTGCAGTTAAATTAATCAGGTAATGGGCCGTGGTCTCCCGGCCCCCTCCATCTTCACTGCGGTTTCTCCCCCTCGTTCCCGTCTCTCGGGTTTTTCTCCGAAGTTTTCTCTTTTGGAAACTTGGGAGCGAGCTGGTCGGCGCGACGCGTCCCAGAAGCCTTTGCGTCACCACCGATATGCGCTCGGCGACGCCACGTTGTGCATGGGAGGAGTTTGTCTTTCGGTCTGTCCCTCTTGTTGGTCTGCTGGGTTTTTGGGTGTGTGACAGTTTCCGTGTGTGCGCGTGTCTAATTCGATACAAATGTTGACATTTTGGACAGAAAGGGACGTGAACTTTTTATTGTGTTTGAGACGGTGGAGAGGTGAAAGGAAGGGAGGGGGGCAAAGGTCAGGGATGTTGGTGTCTTTGACCTGTTTGCTACTAGAATAACAACTCTTCTTCAAAAGTTATATTTTTAGATATGGAAAAGTCATTGGATAAAATCCCCAGCGCCCGTGATGACGGAGAAGCCGGTTCATGTCTGACTTCTTCTTATGAGAGCTGCCGAGCCGCTGGGCAGCGTCTGTGCACTTTGAGTTCGTCCTCAGCGGTTCTGCTGGCGTTCTGTTTCTGTTTCTTTTGGGGGGCTTTAGTCCACCGGGCTGCAAGTCAGAGGATTTGATCCATTCCCTTCTTCTGTCAGGAATATTTTAGCTCTTTGAAGGGCTAAAACTGAAAGACATAATTCACAGACGATAAACGTCACCAATTAGAAAGGAGATTAAGGTTAAGGGAAGTTGTGGGGAAAAGTCAGTTTTTTCTTAATTTGTTTGTTTCTTTCTCTCGTTGTTTAAGAAAAGAAAAAAAACATTTATATTACAAACAAATGATTTATTCTCACCCTAAATACATTGAATGGAGTATCCGTCATGTATCCTCTCACTGTCCCGTTCATTCTAATCCTCTCACCTTTATTCCCATTCAGTGTTGTCTTGTTGTTGTTGTTGTTTTCCCACCATCAGCTTCTCTCTGCGCATTTTTTGTTCTTTCTCTCATCGATTTACTTTATTTCTCTTGTTTTCAATTCCCTTTCTTCTGTATTTCATTCCATGCACACATCGAAGTGTCTTTTTCTTTCTCATATTTGGACAATTTACACTCTTCCCCTTTAATTCCTAAACGCACTCACCTTGCACTGTTGGGATTTTCACTTCTTTGCTTTGCGTTTGATGCACTTACTTTTTTTTATCTTTCTCTTTAGTTCACTTTGCTCTGTCTCCTCTTCAGTCACTTTCTCTCTCTCTCACACACACACACACACACATCACACACACACTTGTCTACACACACCTCTTGATGTTGCCTTTGTATTCTTCCCTGTAGTTTAGCTCTCGGTCTTAATGTTTCATTCATTGCGTTTCTCTTGTGCGTGTTCATCTCTCTCTCTCTCTCTCTCTCTCTCAGCGCGGGTCTCTTTTTTAAGTAGTAGATATTCTCTGTGGACCAATTTCCTCTGTGAATAATCACATTTCTCCAACGTGGCTGCAGCTTTGAGTCGATCAAGCTGAAATATCTCTGTTTCGTTAAGCGGCCCACTCCCTCCCTGTGAATGTAATTACCGCGCCGGGCCGAGTCGACGCCTTCTCCGATCACCCCCTCCTCCAACTTTAAACCAATGAAATTAGGTTTGAACCTGTGAGAACTACATTTCAAGCGTTCGCCTCCATCGACCGTGGAGTCAGACCCGTTTTCTTTCGTGCCGATCAGCTGATTTGTGTTGAGTTACTGTGTCACGTGTTCTACGAGCGTACTGGCGATTAATGTCTTAGTTTCAAATAATTTCCTCCTGACCCCAACTTCCCATCTGCTCGCTGCTCCATTTCTTCACACTTGGGGGGGGGAATTGTCTCGGGAAGAATGATTGACAAGAAATAACAAAAAAACAAAATAATAAAGTATTTTTATTTTAGTTAGTAATTATCTTAATTATTTTGGGGTTTTTTTTGTGTGTGGATTCCAGGTTTGGGAAGCACCGCAAGGACGAGCGGCCGGGTGAAAAGATGGACCGCAAAGGCTCCAGCAAGTGGAGGTCGGAGGAGACGCAGGTTTCAGATGAGGAGACGAGGAAGATGAGGATGGAGCAGGAGAGGTGAGGTGCTCAAAGCTGGTAAACCTTTCTGCTAAGTGCTGCAGTGGAGAAATGTCCCTTTGTGTCTGGACTCTAGTGCGCTTTGCAATTTTGGATCAAAGAACGAGCGGGGAGGAGGGAGAGGGGGAGGGGGGGGGGGAACCAAATGCGAGGCTCCGAGGTCGTCTCCACTTTTTCTTCGATCTGCAGGAGGCTTCAGTTAGTGTATTTCAAAATAAGATTTTTTTGTGCTGCTGTAAGAAAGAAATATCGTGTATCACGGAGTGTAAGAATTCCCTCGATTTTTCCCAAAACCGTGAAGACGGTTCGTGACCAGCAGTACGAGAAAGGACACGAGCGTATCTACGTTGTAAGTAACGTCCGACTGTGGATTTAATGACTGCTGCTCACAAAAGCAGCACCATGAAGGGGAGACTCGATCCAAGATGGGGTCCTGACGACAGTTCAGGAAGTCTTTTTTTAATCTCCCATAATAACTGGACTGGCGATGTATTTTCGGCTTGTCCGTTCCTCTCTCTCATTTCAGACTTTGGGGGCCAGAGCTGAACATGTGTTGAGCCACATCTCATCAATTTGTATCATAATTCTGACAATTTCGGTCGGAGACATGGATATAAACTTAACCGTGGACCAGTGATCCCAGTTTCCAACAGCAATGTATTAATGGTTTGATAAATGAAAGAAAATGGAAAGTCGATTTCAGATTGTTTTACTGTTATCAAGTCTGCCCTTGCTCTCTCTCTCTCTCTCTCTCTCCCTCTCTCCCTCTTCCTTTTTCTCTCCCTTTCTATCTCCTCTTCCTTTCTCTCTCCCTCTCTATATCTCTCTATCTCCCTCTCCCTCCCACTCCCCTCTCCCTCCCCCCTTCTCCTCTCTCTCTCTTCCTGTCTCTCCCTCTTTCTCTGTCTCTCTCTCTCTCCACCCCACTCTCCTCTCTCTCCCTCCACCCCCCTCTCCCTCTTTCTCCTTCTCTCCCCCTTTCTCTCTCCCTCCCCTCTCCCTCTCTCTCCCCCTCTCCTCACCAAACTAAATGTCAGACAGGCACCGTGCCAGTGTTTTTAGGGCGGCGGTTTATAAATGCCAAGGCCTATACAGCCCTGCCAAGCCCCCCCCCCCCCCCCGCCCCCCCCAAGTTGCTTATTATTAAAATTTGGTTTGTAATTCTCTTCCTGCGCCTATAGAGCAGATAGCCCAATAATATGATAATGGCAAGTCTTTATTTTTAATTGGCTTGAGGTTAACGCAAATGCCACGTCAGGCGATGCGGTTGTTACACTGGCTTTGGTTAACGGGTCAGAATGCTCCTTTCTTATGTTAATCAATCCGCGGCTTCGCCGTTACTTTCTTGTCTTCATTATAATATTTTCTGATTCATTATGAAATACACTGAAAGCTATTCCGGATTACTAAATGTTTTAATGTCTTTTTTAACCTTATTTATCATGACTTCAATACTCTGTGGTTGCATTCTGAATAATCTCCTAGTGTGTCCTACAAGAGGTGGCGCTTCTCAATGTTGAGTCAAGTTATAGTAAATCCAGGGTGTGTTATTGACGTAAAAATCTATTCATCCAAACGTGGAATGAATGCTTTCTGGAGCCACTCTCTAGTACCCCGTAGTGCATAAGTAGAGAAGAGGAAGCCAAACATAGTGTTTGCACCTATTTCTTCATCTGCAAGAGCAAAGAAATGGACGTTTTGTTAGTGCATTTGTTTGTTGTTCTGTCTGTTGCCGTGTGACGGTGTTGCCCCGGGGCAAGAGAGCGCTCAGGGGAACCCGAGGAACAAAAATCTGCCAAATTAGGGCCCGTGCATCCGCAGGAGCTATCGAGGGACGGCCTGACGGTAGTTCGATGCTGTTTGACGCACTCCGACCTCCGCCGCGGCGTTGAAAAGTGATCCAGTTAGCCGTGTTTCACCGGGCTGCTCTCTCAAGATTCAGCCGGGGAGCTCCGGCGCCTCGCTGCACAGCGCCCATCGATTGGCCGCTGCCAGAGGCCATGCTTAATCCAGCTGTGATTGACTAAATGGATGGATTTCCTTCCCAGTTTTAAGTCTCTGGTCCCGGCGGACTCCGACCCCAAGCCAGACAAGCAAATCTAGATGGACAGTTTTAGACAGCACTGTGTGTGTGTGTGTGTGTGTGTGTGTGTGTGTGTGTGTGTGTGTGTGTGTGTGTGTGTGTGTGTGTGTGTGTGTGTGTGTGTGTGTGTGTGTGTGTGTGTGTGTGTGTGTGTGTGTGTGTGTGTGTGTGTGTGTGTGTGTGTGTGTGTGTGTGTGTGTGTGTGTGTGTGTCACTTGAAGAGCAGGTAACCATTCACATATGGAAATAATTAGTAATTGTGGACATGGATGTATTTTATAATGCTTTGGCCTTTGGTTTCAACTACCTCGGGATGCACCGGTCCTGCATCTTTCACGTCCCTCCCTACGATTGATTTATTTGCCAATACTGATGCACCTGAGATCCCTGAAAATATAGATTTTAGACGTCTGGACACAAAGACACGACCATTGATGGAAAATGATTTTCACTCTAGTTAAGAGATCTAAAACACTTGCAAAGTATCCTAGCTGGTGTATTGGCCAACACAGCTGCCAAAACTAATATTTATATATATATATATATATATAATGTGTGTGTGTGTATATATATATATATATATATATATATATTATATGTGTATATATATATATATATAATGTGTATGTATATATATATAATGTATATGTATGTATGTATATATATAATGTGTATATGTATGTATATATAATGTGTATGTGTGTGTATTTATATATATATAATGTGTATGTATATATATATATAATGTGTATGTATGTATATATATAGTGTATGTGTATATATATATATATAAAATGTATATGTATATATATAATGTATATGTATGTATATATATAATGTATATGTATGTATATATATAATGTATGTATATATAATGTATGTGTATGTATATATATATATATATATATATATAATGTATATGTATATATATATATAATGTGTATGTATATATATATAATGTGTATGTGTATATATATAATGTATGTGTATGTATATATAATGTATATGTATGTGTATATATATATAATGTATATGTATATATATATATATATATATATAATGTATATGTATGTATGTGTACACATACATTGTTACCAAATGTTGCCGCAATCTGATTAAGTTTTTTTTTCCTGTACATTTAATAGAATATAGTTTCCTTTTTCTGAATCCTAATTACCTAAAGTTGTTCCATGTAATCCATTAATCAATTTTGTTTCTACGTGAAATATAATGTAGTAAATGAGAGGTTACTAAAATATACGTGTGCGATATCATTTCCCGGGCCTTTTGGAGGGCTGAAGCTGCTCGTCTTCAAACATTAAGATTCAGATAACCGGTGTTAGCCATCTTGTCCCGCTGGACCTTCTACCTTCATGTACTTCCTTCCTGCCTTTCACCGCGGTCTATCGGTTGTGTCAGCACTACCGCTAAGAGGAAGGTTTATTACACGGTGGTTACAATAGCACATAATGGACCATTGTTCTGGCTAGATGTGGCAGAAAGGTCACTCGTCAAACACATTTCTTCCCCCATAATGTCCCATCCTGCCATTTCTATACCCTTTCATCTGCTGCCCCTGCCTCTCCTTCGGCTATGCTCCCTTTTTGTTCAGTCTCTGACTCCTTTCCTTACGAGTCCTTCCTTCGCGCTGAGAGCCTTTTCCATCTCTCGTCGAGGTCGGCCCCTGGAAAGAACGCAGTGTTTTCCTTGCGTAAATACTTTGGGACCGAAGGGGGCCAACGGCGAGGCCAAGTGTGCTCTTCCTTCCTGTCCCCATTTTAATCAGCGTTATTGTGTTTGTGCACACATTTTTAAGCAACATTGCTTTTTAAGTGCCTGTCATGTTGACATAGATTTAGTCTTAAAGGACTACAGCTGCAGTCAGCCTTGACTCACACCAGTGACCCCACACCGGCCGCCGAAGAAGCTCTAAAAACGTCCACGAAGCACTCAAGCACCATCAAATGATTTTCCGGGTTCCATATCGAACCTCAGATTCTTAGTACACAGCTTCCGGTGATTGCTATCACAGTTATTTATTTACTTGTGCAGCAATCTGCTTGTGCATGACACGTGGAGGCTATAATGACATAGTGATAAATGGTGTTTTGTTGGAAAATCCTAAGGACTTAAGACTTAAAACAATTGAAATGTAAAGATATACCTGCTAAATCGTTGTAATTGTGATATTATTATTTTTTGCGCAAAAAAAACCCATTAATTGTGAATTTTCATGCAAAAATGCTGCTACCGGCATCTCAAATGTGAGGATTTGCTGCTTTGAGATGAAATCCACCTTTAATGATCCCAGAGGGAGAAATTGCAGGATGAATGGTTCCAGCTCTGAACTGTTGGTCGAGCACATTGAAGGCGTCGCTTTGAGCTCTTCTTCCGTTTTCTTTCACCGTTTTCTGACATTTTATCTACTGCACAATGCAATTCATTGAACATATAATCAACGGGGTGATGGATGCACTTCAGCATGCACGTGCCTATTTCAGAGCCGTCTTGACCCCCACGCATGGAGGCCAGCCGTCTTTGTTCAATACTCCAGAATTTTCTCAGAAAACCACCGCACACTTCCTCTCTCAGAAAACTGGCCCCCGTTGACCCGTTCCGGGGGCCTCGGTGCACAAAGGGTGGGCGAGGCGCTGGATTGGTATGTCTGGCCTTATCTTATCAGCCACTGCACTTGTGTTTACAGTCAGTAGCTGCTGCTGCTGCTGCTTTCTCTGGTGGAAATCACTGTTTTTCCTCCGTTTATAGATAGACCCGTCAAGGGCCCCGCTCCCGTCTGCGCTGTTCGATAATCGCCGAGTCGACAGAATACAGACGCGGCATGCAGGTGCACGAGCCCTCCTGCGTCATTGGGTTAAGTGATTGGAATAAGTCATTAAAAAAAGATTGTTTCCCCGGCGAAACCATCAGGTTCATTAGCAGCCTCGTTTTTAGTACTAAAGTATTTTTTCCTTTTTTAAATCCACATTTTGTAACTCCGATGCCCCCCCCCCCCCCCCCCCCCCACACACACACACACACCCACGCACACACTTATTGTTTCATTATGCACAGTATGCACATTTTGTGGAGGAAGCGATTCAGATGTTCCGCCCGCTGAGCGTTCAGTCAAGTAGCACCCCCCGCTTCGCCGCTGCGACTGTCCCATTCTCTTTACCGCCGCCGTTAAAAAGGAGCCCGGAGAAAAGAGAGCGTCGCGATAATTGGTAGTTGTAATGCTCTGATAATTGGCATGGCTGTAATTAGGGGGGCTGCACGATAGGTAGTCACCCCCGCTGCAGCAAATGGTGTTGCCATTTATTCACAAGATAAGTGTGTGTGTGTGTGTGTGTGTGTGTGTGTGTGTGTGTGTGTGTGTGTGTGTGTGTGTGTGTGTGTGTGTGTGTGTGTGTGTGTGTGTGTGTGTGTGTGTGTGTGTGTGTGTGTGTTGTGTTTTTGAGTTCTGTATGAGACGCAAAGGTGTGTGTGAGTTGTTCTGTATGAGACACAAAGGTGTGTGTGAGTTGTTCTGTATGAGACACAAATGTGTGTGTTTGAATTGTTCTGTATGAGACACAAATGTGTGTGTGTTTGAATTGTTCTGTATGAGACACAAAGGTGTGTGTGTTTGAATTGTTCTGTATGAGACACAAAGGTGTGTGTGTTTGAATAGTTCTGTATGAGACACAAAGGTGTGTGTGTGTGTGAGTTGTTCTGTATGAGACACAAAGGTGTGTGTGTTTGAATAGTTCTGTATGAGACACAAAGGTGTGTGTGTGTGTGAGTTGTTCTGTATGAGACACAAAGGTGTGTGTGAGTTGTTCTGTATGAGACACAAAGGTGTCAGAGGTGTGTGTGTGCTAGCTATACATTAGCAGCACTCTGTGGCTAAACAAAGTGCTTGTGGGGGCGACAGACTATTATGCATTGTTTATGGTATTATTCAGTGCGGGGGTGAGGGGGTGAGAGAGCATAAATGATAGGCGTCTTCTCTCTCTCTTTAATGGAAAGTATTAAAAACTCGCATGCGTGGCATTGGCTCGTCTGGTTTATGTGACGCCGGAGATTTACGGCGGCACTCGGCTCCGCGGTGGATAAACATGTGGAAACCCGGCGAGGTCTCAATTTTCCCACGGAGTCGTCTGCACTTCTGATTCATAAAGGATTCAGCGCGGTACTAAATATCAAGCTCAACCATGTGACAATGCTTTACGTCACCGTTTCAATGAATTGAATCCTCTCAATAACTCTGTCGGTTACGTCGTTAACGCACAGCATTTATCATGATGTGCACCTGCAGTAATTGTCATCAGAGGATATGGGCAGGGCTGTTTAGATTGATGGCAATATGTGCATTGTTCTTTATTATATGTGATTCACGAGACATTAAATAGAGAAACCATTTATTCATAAAGCAATCAAATGGGAATGTTTGTACTTGGTTCTCCGGTGAAGGAACCAGACTTGGACTCCAATGGTCCGTAGTTTACCTCCATGCAGACTCTAACTGAATCCAATTAATAGCTAAATCTCTTTCGTATTACCAACAACAGTTCTAGTACATATCGACTTTTCATTGGGCTTCAATTTTAATATCACGTTGGTTCCTGTAATCAAGGCTGAATTCAATAAATTCCCCCCAGAAGCAAAACTGTACTTTTTATGACCCCCCCCCCCCCCCCCCCCCCCGCCATTGTTTTCTGAGCCAGAAAACCAAAGCATCTGTTCCAATCTTCACCATCAGGATCCAGGCCAAGACCAGAGAGCTGAGGGAGCGCCAGGCCAGGGAGCGCGACTACGCCGAGATCCTGGACGTCGGCCGCTCCCCGGAGAGGGCCTCCGAGGAGGAGCACCCGTACGCCGGCATCAACCCCCTGAACAGCTCCGTGGACAGCGGGCACAGCCGGCCCCACAGCCCCCGAGACGATTACCACCACCTCCACCCGCACCACCAGCACTCTGATTCCCTCTACACCCAAGTCGGCAAGGCCCGCAACGAGCGGCCTCCGTCTGCAGACAGGTAGGGGTGCAGTCATGCATTTATAAAAAAAAATTTTTTTAGGAGCATCGTCTTTCAATATCTAGATTTGTGTTCTAACCAGTTGCATTCTGGGTCATATTTAGTTTTCCATCATTCAACATCTTCTGTCCCATGAAAAAACAAACCAATGAATTACCTGGTCACAGTAGGCGGGTGACGGGCTGCCATTCATGGTTCAGCAACCTTTCCGCCTCCCAGTTCCAAAGCACCACCCCGGTCACGCTACGCCAGTGTCAGGTCTGCCCCGGGGGCCTGATCCCGCCTCGCATTCTCAACCATTGTAACTCCGAAGGCTCCGTTATTACGCAGCGACTGCGAGCGGCGGCCTATCGCACCTGGGAGGAGAAAATAATCACAGCAACAGAAGGCAGGTGGTAAATGTCAGCTCGCCTCCTGCTAGACACGGAGGGTGGAGGGGGGGGGGGGCATTACTCAGGAGAGGCAGTGAGTGAATGGGAACCTTTGAATATCCGTCTCTCTTTCTGTCTCCCTTGACCTTTCTACCTCTCTCTTTCCGTCCTCCGCTCTCGTCGATTCTCAGGCTCGTTTCCAGCTTGTTTACCTTCCGTGTGTCCGTGTGACTGACGGCTCATTTTAAAAATGATCACCCAGGCCCCCCCCCCCCTTGCTCCGCGGCGTCTACTTTGCATTCATACGCAGACCGATCTCATAACCCAGAGCAAAGTCCACTGCAGTGACTAATCCTCCCTCGATCAATGAGCGCAGGAGATTTCGTAGCCCTGAGATGGATTTGCAGAAACAAACGGAGAGAACCGAGGAAAAGCCCGCGGCGTGGCAGAAACGCAGGCGGTGCAGCCGAGTACATCCGCAGCTGAATGAATGGGCTCGTCTCCGTCGTGGCTTTCACACATCCCCAGATGGCCCCGGCAGCCGGTGTGTGTGCTTCAAGAGCGCTGCAGCGCCTATTGATTCATAATTCATTGTGCTGCTGTTGTCATAGTATGTTTAATTCATTTTTATTTTTCATTAAATCCCGGATGTGGAGTTGTGCAGATGCAGATACGGAGTCTTATTTAATTAGGTGAGGGAATTCTCTCACGATTTAGACTCTAATCATTGTTATATTAAAGTTAAAAGTTCACTCATTCAGCACACAAGCCCCCCCCCCCATACGATGAGATATTGTTTTATGCCTCTTAAATTTTTGCGAGAAAGAGCCCATCCCCCACGGCAACGACAACGACAACAGCCTACTGGATTAGCACGGAAATCATTTCAATGGACCGCTTTTGACAATTATTTAATGAATTTAAGTCTAAGTAAGTTTTTACTCCTTCCGGCTCCTCAAATGTGATGATTTGTTGACTTTTTTTTGTCACCGTTGTAACTTTGGCTGCGGGGAGCCTGTGATCGGCCTCTTTGCTATGTGCGTACATTTCTAGGTCAAAATAACAAGTCAAGAATGAAGTCTGACCTAGTTGCAGCCCTGGAAGTGATGACCACAACCGCTCCGGATGCTTCCGCCGGGCGTCGGAGACCAAACTTTTTATTGCATTTGATTAATTTTTTTGATTATTTTAAAGACCGGAGAGATTAAGTTGAGTTAATATTGGTCTTTTTAATTAAT